>NC_044996.1:80478506-80757986 GCF_008728515.1 Papio anubis | reverse complement strand
GGCCTCCCAAAGTGCTGGGATTACAGGCGTGTGCCACCACGCCCGGCAATATTTAGATCTTAAATGAAGCAGCAGTTTGACATTATTTTGTACTACCACGTAAAGCTACGTACCTTTAAAGTCCATGGAAAGAAAATCATCTTTGTCCATTTTTAAATCTCTGGCTCAAGCCTATGAAATAACAACATATTTTTAATACTCTGTTTTATCCTCTAGTTTCTCAACAAATTTCTTTCCAGTGAAATGTTTCCCGTTACTTGTTATCCAAAGGCAGAAAAAAAGGCCGAGTAAAGTTAAAAGCCCATGAAAGGGCTTTTGTGAGGGGCAGGGCCAGGCTGCCAAGTTACATCAAAGGGACCTTTTCTTACCATAAGTCTGCCTGGCAACGGGGGAAGTGGAGCTGAGTGGTACCCTGTGATTGGTCTGGCTGGGTCTCGCTGCTTCTTCCTAATTGGTTCAAAATCCACATCCGCTACCAACGGCACATTCAAAGCATCCAATCACTCATGGTCCTTTTTCCCGCTCTATGAGAAAACTAGCACCTTCAGCATACTGCCCCCAACGGTCATCAACAGTCCCACTTCAGTGTAATTTAGGTCCTTCAGCATCTAAACAACAATAACTACTATCTCCGGTTTTCGGTGGCCCATCATTGCTCCCCATACTCCTCTATCCTCATCAAAAAACATTTTGTTGTCCCCAGCGGTCATCAACAGTCCCGCTTCAACGTATTTTAGGTCCTTTAGCATCTAAACTACAGTAACTACTATCTCCGGTGTTCAGTGGCCCACCACCGCTCCCCATACTCCTCCATCCTCGTCAAAAAACATTACGTTTGCCCATCTTCGTTCGCCTTGAGAGTCACGAGCAGTTCGGTAGTACAAAGTCACTGCCTTAGGGCCACTCTAAAAAGTTTTGACCTAATGGCTATAATATATTCTTGCTAGTTATAAACTACCCAGCTAACTTACGCTTGAAGCCTATTCTACCCCTTCCTGCCCACTAAATCACTCACCTCAGCCGCAGCCACCAATGCCGCCCTGCTCTCTCCACAACCTCCGTCCACGGCGCACGAGGACGTTCAGAAAGCTCCGCCCCCTAGCGTCGTTAGCGGCGTCACCCTAGGCCACTAAAGCCACTCCCACTTGGCCTTTACCCTGTGTCACGGAGCGTAAGCCGTGCGACCCAAACTAGACCTTAGATCCTGGGGATGCAGTTCAGAGAGTCAGTCACTGGGTGAGTTCAGGGTGAGAATCACTGAGAGTAAGCAAATATGATGTAGTACTGGAAGCATACGACAATGAATTGAAGGAAAAGTGCAGATAGCCAGGATTACCGCCAAAAGGAGAGCAAGACTTCACACACAAAAAAGAACAGGAAAAGAAATAAAGCAAGTAGACACTGTTGATCACTGGTTATGCAAGAGTGACAAAGGTCAGAAATAGCAGAAATATTAGAAGCTGAAGAGACTAGTCGAGGCCAGCCTGAGCAACAAGCCAGACTGCACCTGAACCAAAAAAAAAAAAAAAAATCCAGGTGTGGTGGCGCAGGCCTGTAGTTCCAGCTACTTGGGAGACTGAGGTGGAAGGATCTTTTGAGCCTGAGAGTTTAGGTCCAATAAGCCATGATCCCGCCACTGCACTCCAGCCTGGGCGACAGCGAGACCATGTCTCTTAAAAATAAAAAATAAGTCAGGGGCGGTGGCTCAAGCCTGTAATCCCAACACTTTGGGAGGCCAAGGCAGGTGGATCACCTGACATTGGGTGTTCCAGACCAGCCTGACCAACATGGAGAAACCCCGTCCCTACCAAAAATACAAAATTAGCCGGGCGTGGTGGTGCATGCCTGTAATCCCAGCTACTTGGGAGACTGAGGCAGGAGAATCGCTTGAACCCAGGAGGCAGAGGTTGCAGTGAGCCGAGACATTGTACTCCAGCCTGGGCAACAAAAGCAAAACTCCGTCTCAATAAATAAATAAATAAATAAATAGGCCGAGCACGGTGGCTCACGCCTATAATCCCAGCACTTTGGGAGGCCAAGGCGGGCGGATCACCTGAAGTCAGGAGTTCGAGACCAGCCTGACCAACATGAAGAAACTCTATCTCTACTAAAAAATTACAAAATTAGCCAGGCGTGGTAGCACATGCCTGTAACCACTTACTCGGGAGGCTGAGGCGGGAGAATCGCTTGAACACAGGAGGCGGAGGTTGAGGTGAACCAAGATGACACCACTGAACTTCAGCCTGGGCAACAAGAACAAAACTCCGTCTCAAAAAAAATAAAATAAAATAAAATAAAATAAAAATAAACCTTTTATTTCCGAGACATTTCTGTTGCCATGCCTTTGTCCAATCATTAAGAAACTAGGAGACTCCCCTGCAGTCTCACAGCAAGCTCCCGTGTCCCATCCATCTCCAAACCAAATGGCTTGAGGGATGGAATATGTAAGTAAAAATTTGATTCCCGCTAAATCTAAGCATGATGCTAATCTCCACTCGGAGTGTGAAAACATGATGCCTCCAGATTTGTAGACAAACACAAAATCAAAACATTAATAAGCCTCCCACTTCCTCCTATACACCCCTCTTTTAAGCCTTGTGCACCTCAGGCCAGATATGGAGCTGGCTAACAGGATAAAGAAGAGAGATCGTGGCTCCAGTTTCTGGGAACATTAACAGAGTTCCTTCCTGATCCTGAAAGTCTCAGAATCAGTCATTAGATCTCATGGACAAGATGAGATTTCTAAAAGTAATTTATTTTCCCTCTTCAAAATTGTATCTAGATTACATAGTACAATGAAGAAAAATGGGAAAACAGAAAGTACTGCTATTAATTCCTCTTCTTTTGCATCCTGCAATTTGCTATGTCTTTATTTCATAATCCTCGATTGCCATATTAGGGAAAGAATTCTGATGAAAAGGAGCAGTGGAGTATGCCACAGTTGACTGACTCTCCATGCACCATATACTGTGTGGCCTTGAGCCAGTTTTAAGAATCTTGGTATCTAAATTGGGCATGGTGATTCACACCTGTAATCCCAACACTTTGGGAAGCTGAGACAGAAGGAATCCTTGAGCCCAGGAGTTCAAGACCAGCCTGGGCAACATAGTGAGATCTTGTCTCTATACAAAAAAAAAATAATAATAATAACAATTAAAATTTAAAAAGAGCCTGAGTGCAGTGGCTCATACCTGTAATCCCAGCACTTTGGGAGGCAAGGGTGGGAGGATCACTTCAGCCCAGGAGTTTGAGACCAGCCTGGACAAAACAATGAGACCACATCTCTAATTTTTTTTCTTTCTTTTTCTTTTTTTTTTTTTGTTTTTTGTTCTTTTCGAGACGGAGTCTCACTCTGTCACCCAGGCTGGAGTGCAATGGCGCGATCTCAGCTCACTGCAACCTTTGCCTCCCGGGTTCAAGAGATTATCCTGCCTCAGCCTCCCAAATATCTGGGATTACAGGCGCTTGCCACAAAGCCCAGCTAATTATGGTATTTTTAGTAGAGATGGGGTTTCACCATGTTAGTCAGGCTGATTTTGAACTCCTGACCTCACGAGATCCACCTGCCTTGACCTCCCAAAATGCTGGGATTACAGGTGTGAGCCACCGTGCCCAGCCTCTATTTTTAAAAATACATATATATTAAAAGAATCTTAGCACCTCAATTTCCTCACATGTACAATGGGAATAAAAGTAATTATAGGCCTCTGGTTCAATAGAATAATGCACATAAAGCATCTAGAACAATGGGTGACTGGCATATAGTAGTAGTCACTTAACAAATGTTAGTTCCCATTATCATTTCCCATTTCCTGGTTGACAAACTTCCTACTTCCATTATCCCACCTAAGCCCCTGGTTCCACCATAGCTTCTTTGTTCATGGATGAACAGATGAACAAGCAAGGTGGTAATTAGACCTCAGCTCTCAAGACTACAAGCAGCCCTTTCACATGCATCTTAGAGTTCTTAATGACTAATAATGTCTGTAGTAGAATGGATATTATACTATTCAGGATTATATAAGGCATATAGGAATCACATGGCTCTATTGATGAATATCGGTTGTAAATATGACTCCAAAGTTAGGGCTACTGAGCTAACACCAGTACACTGAAAGGACCAGTGAATAAAGGAAAATATACGGAAAGGGTGAAAACCCTGATAATGCATGGATATCTTCAAATTTTTTGTTTGTTTTTTTATCCAGATGGCCTTCTTAGATGTTACAAGTAAATGAAAATTAAAAGAAACAAAAGAAAAAAGCAAAAGAGAAAGAAAGACAAGGAGAGCAGATAAAAGAAGCAGGTACATATTGAGGTGGATATGCAACAGCGAGCAGTAAAATGCCATTAAGTAGCACTCAACATGCTGTGGATTATCTTCCTTTACCCTCCTAACATAAGCTATAAGTTTTCTGTCCTACCCTTTAACAAAATGTTACAGAAATGGTGAAATACATGGTACATAAGATGGCTGAACAGCTTGGACTCTAATGAGAGCCTATTAAAATTCTCATCAATAGAGTGGATTAAAAGACAGTAAGCAACCGAGAACGTAAATTAGTTAATAAAGTAGCATTACTCCCTGTTAAAAGAAGAGAAAGACTTCCAGAATAAATATGCAATTACACCAGGAAAATTCTAAAAACAAAATCATTAATGGAGGGAGGAAGAGGAGCTTGTTCTTCCAGATATTAAAACTATTGCAAATAAAATTGTGTGGCAATAGTGCAGACAGATAGATGAACAGAATAGAGTCCAGAAACAGACCCAAAAATAAATAGAAATTATTGAAATCAGTGGGGCAAAGAATTATTCAAGAAAAAGTGTTGAAATGACTGGAGAGCCATTTGTTAAAAAAAAAAAACAAAACTTGATCCTTACCTCTCATTTCATATACCAAAATAAATTCTACATTAATCAAAAATTAAATTCTATCATAAAATTTCTATTAAAAATAAGTGTGAATATCTTATAGTTTTATTAATATACTAAGATGTAGTCATTTTTTTAAATTTTACCTAGTCAGCAAGATCTAAATATGATCTGGAAACCCAAATCAAAAAGGAAAAACAGTAAGTTTTACTACATAAAAAATAACTCTTCTGGTGTTTTAGACATGAAGTCCTTGCCCATGCCTATGTCCTGAATGGTATTGCCTAGGTTTTCTTCTAGGGTTTTTATGGTTTTAGGTCTAACATTTAAGTCTCTAATCCATCTTGATTTAATTTTTGTATAAGGAGTAAGGAAAGGATCCAGTTTCAGCTTTCTACTTATGGCTAACCAATTTTCCCAGCACCATTTATTAAATGGGGAATCCTTTCCCCATTTCTTGTTTTTGTTAGGTTTGTCAAAGATCAGATGGCTGTAGATGTGTGGTATTAATTCTGAGGTCTCTGTTCTGTTCCATTGGTCTATATCTCTGTTTTGGTACCAGTCCCATGCTGTTTTGGTTACTGTAGCTTTGTAGTACAGTTTGAAGTCAGGTAGCGTGATGCCTCCAGCTTTGTTCTTTTGACTTAGGATTGTCTTGGTGATGCGATGGCAACAAAAGCCATAATTGACAAATGGAATCTAATTAAACTAAAGAGCTTCTGCACAGCAAAAGAAACTACCATCAGAGTGAACAGGCAACCTACAGAATGGGAGAAAATTTTTGTAATCTACTCATCTGACAAAGGGCTAATATCCAGAACCTACAAAGAACTTAAACAAATTTACAAGAAAAAAACAAACAACCCCATCAAAAAGTGGGCAACGGATATGAACAGACATTTCTCAAAAGAAGACATGCATACAGTCAATAGGCACATGAAAAAATGCTCGTCATCACTGGTCATCAGAGAAATGCAAATCAAAACCACAATGAGATACCATCTCACACCAGTTAGAATGGCAATCATTAAAAAGTTAGGAAACAACAGGTGCTGGAGAGGATGTGGAGAAATAGGAACACTTTTACACTGTTGGTGGGATTGTAGACTGGTTCAACCATTGTGGAAAACAGTATGGCAATTCCTCAAAGATCTAGAACTAGAAGTACCATATGACCCAGCCATCCCATTACTGGGTATATACCCGAAGGATTATAAATCATGCTGCTATAAAGACACATGCACACGTATGTTTATTGCAGCACTATTCACAATAGCAAAGACTTGGAATCAACCCAAATGTCCATCAGTGACAGACTGGATTAAGAAAATGTGGCACATATACACCATGGAATACTATGCAGCCATAAAAAAGGATGAGTTCGTGTCCTTTGTAGGGACATGGATGCAGCTGGAAACCATCATTCTCAGCAAACTATCACAAGAACAGAAAACGAAATACCGCATGTTCTCACTCATAGGTGGGAATTGAACAATGAGATCACTTGGACTCTGGAAGGGGAACATCACACACCGGGGCCTATTATGGGGAGGGGGGAGGGGGAGGGATGGCATTGGGAGTTATACCTGATGTAAATGATGAGTTGATGGGTGCTGACAAGTTGATGGGTGCAGCACACCAACATGGCACAAGTGTACATATGTAACAAACCTGCACGTTGTACACATGTACCCTAGAACTTAAAGTATAATAAAAATAAATAAATAAATAAAATTTAAAAAAAATAACTCTTCTGAGTGGCACTATAAGCAAGGCTGAAAGACAAACCACAGACTAAAAAAAGGTTTTTTCAACACATGTAACAGATAGAGACTTAACATCTCTAACAGAAAAAGAACTCTTCAAATTAAAAAGAAAAAGACAAATACTCTGGTGAATAAAAGCTCAAAGGACATGATCAGACAAACTACGCAGGAAAAAATACAACCAACAAACACATAAAAAGATACTCGGTTGGACCAGAAGGCACATGCCTGTAATCCTAGCACTTTGGCAGTCCGAGGCGGGAGGATTGCTTGAGTCCAGGAGCTTGAGACCAACCTGGGGAATGTTGTGAGACTTCGTCTCTATACAAAATTAGCCAGGCCTGGTGACGCACACTTGTAGTCCCAGCTACTCTGGAGGTTGAGGTGAGAGGATTGCTTGAGCCCAGGAGGTGAAGGTTGCAGTGAGCTGATATCATACCATTGCACTCCAGCCTGGGCGACAGATGACCTCTGGCTCAAATATTAATTAATTAATTAAAACTTTTTTAAAAATAAAATACAAAAGATACTCAACCTCACTAGTAATCGTAGATATTCAAATCAAAGCAAGGTAAATTTTTAATCTATCAGATTGGCAAAGGTTAAAAAGATGAGGAAAACCTTAAATTTGGCAAAATATACAAAACAGGCACTCTTGGGCACTGTTGGTAGGAATACAAATTAAATTAATGCAACTTTCTGGAAGAAAGGCAGTTTGGCAATATGTATCAAAATCTTAAATATGTGTACCCTGTCACCCAACAATTACCCTTTTAGGATTTTTCCAAAAGAAGAAATTGGAAAAATTTGCAAAGACAGATTAACGGAAACATTCACCGAAACATTGTAAACCACGTAAATGTTCACCAGCAGACTACTGGTGAAGTTATACAACTACATTAGTTGTATATGGAACATATATTATGGTTTGGAATACACATACAACCTTTAAAAACTGTTGTGATGGCTGGGCACAGTGGCTCATGCCTGTAATCCCAGCACTTTGGGAGGCTGAGGCAGGTGGATCACCTGGGGTCAGGAGTTCCAGACCAGTCTGGCCAACATGGTGAAACCCCGTGTCTACCAAAAATACAAAAATTAGCTGGGCATGGTGGTGGGTCCCTGTATTCCCACCTATGAGGGAGGCTAAGGCAGGAGAATGGCTTGAACCCGGGAGGCGGAGATTGCAGGGAGCCAAGATCGTGACACACACTCCAGCCTGGGTGACAAAGAGAGACTCCATCTCAAAAAAAAAAAAAAAAAAAGGAAAAGGAAAAGGAAAACTGTTGTGATGGTTCAAATCAGGGTGCCCCCTCATAAAAAATAAAAATAAAAATAAAAAAACGAAAGATTGCAAAAACAACCGGGCTTAATGCCTCACATCTACAACCCCAGCACTTTGGGAGACCAAGATAAGAGGACCACTTGAGACCAGGAGTTTGACTAGCCTGGAAAACAATTTATAACAATTTCATAGTTATAAAATTAGGGAAATGTCTACATTCTACTGTTGAGATTTTAGAAGAAAAATGTTTTCAGAAAAGGTATGTATTTATGTAAAACCGAATGCATATTTAAACAAAAATGTCTGGAAGAGTATTTACCAAAATGTTAACAATGTTTATCTCTGAGTGGTGAGATTTGGGAGAATTTTACTTTCTTTCAGTTTTTTGGGTTTTGTTTTGTTTTGTTTTGTTTTTTTGCAAAGTCTTGCTCTGTCACTAGGCTGGAGTGCAATGGCACAATCTCGGCTCACTGCAACCTCTGCCTCCCCGGTTCGAGCAACTTTTCTGCCTCAGCTTCCCGAGTAGCTGGGACTACAGGCGCACTTCACCATGCCCAGTTAATTTTTTTTCTTTCTTTCTTTCTTTCTTTTTTTTTTTTTTTTTACTTTTAGTAGAGATAGGATTTCGCCATGTTGGCCAGGATGGTCTCAGTCTCTTGACCTTGTGATCTGCCTGCCTCGGCCTTCCAAAGTGCTGGGATTACAGGCGTGAGCCACCGTGCCCAGCTGTTTTTTTGTTTTGTTTTTGAGATAGGGTCTCACTCTGTTGCCCAGGCTGGAGTGCAGTGGCATGATCTCAGCTCACTGCAACCTCCACCTCTGGTTCAAGTGATTCTCCTGCCTCAGTCTCCCAAGTAGCTGGGACGACAAGCATGCACCACCACACCCAGCTCATTTTTGTATTTTTGGTAGAGACGGAGTTTCACCATGTTGGCCAGGCTGGTCTTGAACTCCTGGCCTCAGGGGATCCACCCACCTCGGTCTCTCAAAGTGCTGGGATTACAGACATGAGCCACCGCATCCGGCCCCATTTTTCAGTGTTTTTAAATTTTCTACAATAAACACATATTTTTATCATTAGGGAGAAAAAGAGACACTATTTTCATTTTTAAAACTCCACAGGAAAATGAAGGAGTTCTTATCTGATGGGCATGCATTTTCTCAATAAAGTATGAGGCAAAGTCAACAGCAGAGAGTAGGAGGGAGAGATTTGAAGAATGTGAATAAGGTAAGAATGAGTGGTTTTAGAGAGTGGGAGAATTAAGAGTAAAGGGGGATTTTTAGCTATGTTGAAGACCTCGTTGATTAAGGTTGATTGTCACTAACCTGCCCATTGTGTGATTGCTTCCACCAATCCTCAACTATACAGGTTAAAGTATAAAGAAGATGAATGTGCGGATTCCTCCAGGAGGTGGGGGGAGGGGAACTATGGAGTATTGTGTAGGCAGCTGAAGGTATTTGCAAGAGTCATAATAATAATAAATTCAGGAATTTAAGTGAAAAAGGGAGCAAGCAAAGTTTGGAGGAGGCCGGGTGTAGTGGCTCATGCCTATAATCCCAACACTTTGGGAGGCCGAGGTGGGAGGATCACCTGAGCCCAGGAGTTCCAGACCAGCCTGGGCAACAGGCTCGTCTCATGAAGAGAAATTATCTGGACATGGTGGCCAGTGCCTGTAGTCCCAACTGCTTGGAAGGCTGCAGTGGAAGCATCACTTGAGCCCAGGAGGTCGAGGCTGCAGTGAGCTGTGATCATGCCACTGCACTCCAGCTGGGTGACAGAGTGAGATCATGTCTCAAAAAAAAAAAAAAAAGATTGGAAGAGTGATGAAAAGAGAGAAAGCGTGTGTGGTAGGAGGGGCAGTGAATTGGAGACTTCATGAGGCCAAAGAATTGTAGTGGGTTTACTTGAGCCAGTGAGCTAGAAAAGCTTGGGAAGTTTTAGAAAGAGAACTTGATGTGGGGTTTTTTGGCTTATTTTAAATTGAAAAATAGTAATTGTATATATTTATAGGATATAATGTGATGTTTCAATACATGTATATGTTGTGGAATGATCAAATCAGGGTAATTAGCATATCTATCACCTCAAATATGTA
The DNA here is from genome assembly GCF_008728515.1 of Papio anubis. Taxonomy (NCBI): domain Eukaryota; kingdom Metazoa; phylum Chordata; class Mammalia; order Primates; family Cercopithecidae; genus Papio; species Papio anubis. Next base: position 80,747,964 of record NC_044996.1, on the reverse strand, counting down.
TCATTTCTTCACAGTAAGAAGACTTAAAATCCTCTTTTAGCTATTTTGAAATATACATTAGTTTTTTGTTTGTTTGTTTGTTTGAGACGGGGTCTCACTCTATTGCCTAGGCTGGAGTGCAGTGGCACAATTACAGCTCACTGCAGCCTCCATCTCCCAGGCTCTGGTGACCCTCCTGCCTCAGGCTCCCAAGTAGGTGTGATCACAGATGTGCACCACCACACTCGACTATTTTTTTTTTTCTAGAGACAGGGTCTCACTATGTTGCCCAGGTGGTCTCAAACTCCTGGGCTCAAATGATTCTCCCCACTTCACCTCCCAAAGTGCTGGAATTACAGGCACGAGCCACTACACCTGGCCCACAATACATTATAATTGATGATAGTCATCTTGTTGTGCAATAGGACACCATAACTTATTCCCGCTACCTAGCTATAACTTTGTACCTGTTGGGCAATATCTCCCATTTTACCATCCACCTCCCCACTCCGTCCAGCCTCTGGTAACCACCATTCTACCCTCTACTTCTATGAGTTTGACTTTTTTGGATTCCACGTATAAGCGAAATAATATGGTATTTGTCTTTCTGTGCCTGGCTTATTTCACCTAACTTAACATAATATCACCTAGGTTCATCCATGTTGTCACAAATGACAGAATTTTCTCAAACTCCTGACCTCAATGATCCACCCACCTCAGTCTCCCAAAGTGCTGGGATTACAGATGTGAGCCACTGCACCCAGCCACAAATGACAAAAAAAATATATATACATATATATATATATATATATATATATATTTTTTTTTTTTTTTTTTTTTTAGATGGAGTCTCACTCTGTTACCCAGGCTGGAGTGCAGTGGTGCAGTCTCGGCTCACTGCAATCTCTGCCTCCCAGGTTCAAGCGATTCTCCTTCCTCAGCCTCCCAAGTAGCTGGGATTACAGGCACCTGTCACCACGCCCGGCTAAATTTTTTGTATTTTTAGTAGAGACAGGGTTTCACCATGTTGGTCAAGCAGTCTTGAACTCCTGACCTCATGATCCACTCACCACGGCCTCCCAAAGTGCTGAGATTACAGGCATGAGCCACCGCACTTTAGCCGTATACCACATTTCTTAATCCATTCATCCCTTGATGGATACATAGGTTGTTTCCATATCTTGGCTGTTGTGAATAATGCTGCAATGAACAAGGGAGTGCAAACATCTCTTCAGCATACTGATTTCAATTCCTTTGGGAATATCCCTGGTTGTGGAATTACTGGATTATATGGTAATTCTATTCTTAGTTTTTTGAGGAACTTTCATACTGTCTTCCAAAATGGCCATGCTAATTTACAATACCACCAACAGTTTATAAGGGTTACCTTTTCTCTACTTCCTCGCCAGTATTTATCTTTCATCTTTTTAATAACAGACAATCTAACAGGAGTGAGGTAAAATATCTCCTTGTAGTTTTAATTTGCATTTCTCTGATGATTAGATATGTTGAATCGCTTCTTGGCCTTTCGGCTAAGATCATGGGTACAGATGTTGAGCACTTTTTCATTGACGAGTGGTATCTATTGACCATATGTATGTTATCTCTTTTGTTTGTTTGGTTTTGTTTTGTTTGGGGTTTTTGTGTTGTTGGTGGAGGCAGGGTCTCACTCTGTCACCCAGGCTGGAGTGCAGTGGCGCAATCATGCAGCCTCGGCCTCCTGGGCTCAAGCAATCTTCCCACCTCAGCCTCCCAAGTAACTGGGACCACAGGCATGTGCCACCATGCCCAGCTAATCTTTTTTCTTTTTTTTTTTGGTGGAGACAGAGTCTCCCTATGTTGCTCAGGCTCGTCTGGAACCCCTGGGCTGAAGAGATCCTCTGGCCTCGCACTCCCAACCTGCTGGGATTACAGATGCGCGCCGTCACACTCAGCCTGTATGACTTCTTTTGAGAAATATCCTTTGCCCTTTTTTAATAAGGTTGTTTGTTTTCTTATTATTAAGCAGTTGGAGCTCCTTGTATATTTTGGATATTAGCCCCTTACCCGATGTATAATTTGCAAATTTTTTTCCAGTTCATGGGTTGTCTCCACTCTAGCACAGTTTTTTTAGTTTGAGGCAATCCTATTTGCTTTTTTTTTTTTTTTTTTTTTTGAGATGGAGTCTTGCTCTGTTGCCCAGGCTGGAGTGCAGTGGTGTGATCTTAGCTCACTGCAGGCTCCGCCTCCCGGGTTCAAGCAATTCTCCTGCCTCAGCCTCCTGAGTAGCTGAGATTACAGGCACGCCCCACCATGCCCGGCTGATTTGTGTGTGTGTGTGTGTGTGTTTTTAATAGAGACGGGGTTTCACCATGTTGGTCAGGCTGGTCTCAAACTCCTGACTTCCTGATCTGCCAGCCTCAGCCTCCCAAAGTGCTGGGATTACAGACATGAGCCACTGTGCCCAGCCCCCATTTGCTTTTGTTATCTGTGCTTTTGAGGTCATATCAAAAAAATCTCTGCCCAGACTAATGTCATGGAGATTTTCCTCTGTTTTCTTCTGGTAGTTTTAATTTCGTTTCTTTTTTTTCTTTTCTTTTCTTTTCTTTTCTTTTTTTTTTTTTTAAGACAGAGTCTCGCTCTGTCACCTAGGCTGGAGTGCAGCAGCGCAATCTTGGCTCACTACAACCTCTGCATCCTGGATTCAAGTGATTCTCAGGCCTCAGCCTCTCACGTAGCTGGGATTAGAGGTATGCACCACCATGCCTGGCTAATTTTTGTATTTTTAGTAGTGATAGGGTTTCACCATGTTGACCAGGCTGGTCTCAAACTCCTGACCTCAGGTAATCTGTCTGCCTCAGCCTCCCAAAGTGCTGAGATTACAGTCATGAGCCACCGGGCCCAGCCAGTTTTATAATTTTAAGCCTTACATTTAAGTCTTTAATCCATTATGAGTTGAGTCTTGTATAATGGATAAGGGTCCATTTTTACTCTTCTGTATGTAGATATCTAGTTTTCTCAACTCAATTTATTAAAAAGACTGCCCTTTCCCCTTTGCGTGTTCTTGGCACCTGTTGAAAATTAATTCACCATAGATTTGTGGGTTTATTTCTGGGCTCTGTATCCAATTCCACTGGTTGATGTATCTGTTTTTATCCTAATACCATGCTGCTTGATTACTGCTATAGTTTGGATGCCTTTCTCTTCCGAATCCCCCGCTTTTTTTTTTTTTTTTTTTTTTTGAAAAAAATTTTTCTTTTGGCCCCAGTCTGGGGGAGTTGGTGCGATTTCAGCTTACTGCAACCTCTGTCTCCTGGGTTCAAGCGATTTTCTTGCCTCAGCCTCCTGAGTAGCTGGAATTACAGGTATGCATCATCACACCTGGCTAATTTTGTATTTTTAGTAGAGACGGGGTTTCACCATGTTGGCCAGGCTGGTCTTGAACTTCTGACCTCAGGTGATCCTCTTGTCTCGGCCTCTCAAAGTGCTGGGATTACAGGCTTGAACCACGGCGCTCAGCCTCTCCTCCAAATCTAATGTTGAGATTTGATCCCCAGTGTTGGAGGTGGGTCCTAATGGGAGGTGTCTGGGTAATGAAGGCATATCCCTCACGAATAGATTACTGCCCTCCGGGTGTGGGGGAAATGAGTTCTTTATTACTTTCCAGGATAGCTGGTTGCTAAAGACAACTTAGCACCTCCCCTCACTCCTCTTGCTTCCTTTCACCATGTAATCTCTGCACGTGTAGGTTCCCCTTCAGCCATGAGTGGAAGCAGCCCGAGGTTCCTACCAGATGCCAAATCTTGAACTTTTCCAAGCAAGACAATTACTATAGCTTTGTAATATATTTTGAAATGCAGTAGAGTGATGCCTCCAGCTTTGTTCTTTTTGGTAAAAAGTTTACTTTGGCTACTCAGGATCTTTTGGGGAGAATTTAACGTTTGAACTAGTAATTTCAGAGGCCTGTGTTCTTGCAAGATCTAGGCTATGAGTACATAACAAGGTAGCAGAGGTGGAAGGAATTATTTGACCAAATCACAGAACCACTGCCTCCTTCACATATCTTAACACTCATCCGAACACTTATTACCATTCAGTTGCAGGCCCTCGAATTAGTGATCTTCAAGAATCTCACTGGAAGGCCAGGTGCGGTGGCTCACGCCTGTAATCCCAGCATTTTGGGAGACTGAGGAGGACAAATCACTTGAGGTCAGGAGTTCGAGACCAGCCTGGCCAACATGGCAAAACCCCGTCTCTACTAAAAATGCAAAAATTAGCCTGACGTGGTGGCACACACCTGTAGTCCCAGCTACTCAGGAGGCTGAGACAGGAGAATCACTTGAGCCCGGAAGGCAGAGGTTGCAGTGAGCCGAGATTGCACCACTGCACTCTCACTCTAGCCTGGACGAGAGATCGAGACTCCACCTAAAAAAAAAAAAAAAGAGTCTCACTAGAACCTACCTTTTCTGCCTTATTTTTCCACTTCATCCCTAGGCTCTGGGCAAGTTGAATTATAAGCTTTCCCATCTTTTTGCCTTTGTACACAAGATTCCATCCTCCTGGATGCTGTCACTCTAATTCACTAAATTACACATTTTACCTGTTCTTTAAGCTTTAGCTTAAAAGCCTTGACCTCTGTGAAGACTTCCCGGAACTCCTTGCAGTAACTTCATCACATGAATTCTCATGGTACTTCATGCATACTTCTCTTAAGGCATTTATTATTTTCTATTTTGTGTCTTTGTACTTATTTGATTCAATGTGATCTCTGTCTTCTTGTGGAGATTAAGATTAGACCATGCCTAAAGCAATTTTCAATTCCATCTTCAAGCATAGTGTCCAACTGCATGAATGTTTCCAAAGTGTGGTATGTGTGATTATTTTACACAGCCAAACATTTTTTAATAGTGAGATACTTCTTTAAATGCATATTAGAAAAATATTAAATACTTTTTTCTACTTATCATAGTAATATGTTTTCCTTTTAAAATAAGTACATCTAGGCTTTAAAATATTTTTTTTAATACTCAGTACAGGAATTACACAGGTAGAGAAAAATTCATGAAGGTTATACTCAGATGTCTGAAGTCTAAGAAACACTGCACTGAATGAAAACTGACTAGAGAACCAAATCACAGAACCACTTCCTCCTTCACATGAGAGTTATTTAAACAGCAGTACCAGGATGTATCAGTGCTCCCTATTGACAATCTTCTTTAAGTATATAAATGCAAGAGTCACTCATCTTTAAAAAAAAAAATCTCTCCTTCAATTCCCTCCAGCTACTGCCTGAAATGCTAACCTATAGCCCCTTGTCCACTTCCTCACCCTCTATTCACTCAACCCACTGCAACACAGCTTCCACCCCCAGCACCTGACACTTGAAATGAGCAACTATCTCCTAACCAACAAAAACCAGTGAACCCTGTTCTGTCCTTGTCTTATTTAATTCGGCTCTCTAGGCAGCATTTGGCATTGTGCACTTGGGGCATTGCCTATTCATTGTTCCTGAAAAGTTCTTTCCTCCCTAGACTTCCACATACTCTCCTGTCTTTTCAGTCATCCCTTCTTCAACTCCTTTATTGAGTCCCCCTCCTTTGTCTATCCCTTAAATGTTAGAGTTCCCCTAATCTTTTACTATTATGATCATTATAAAAGGAATGAAAATAGTATTGTTTGTACTCAGTTAAAAAAAAAAAAGAAAAAGTACAGAAGAGAAACCAGAGTTAAACGGTTCATATATATTTTTCAGAAAAATATGATGTATAAAGTGCATTCTCTTTTGTTTCTTTCACAAATATTCTGCACCTTGTGACAGGTTTTGTTTTGTTTTGTTTGAGATGGAGTCTCCTCTATCACCAGGCTGGATTGCAGTGGCGATCTTAGCTCCTGCAGCCTCTCACCAGTTTCAAGCAATTCTCCTGCCTCAGCCTCCCAGAGTAGCTGGGATTACACAGGCACCTGCCACTGCGCCCTAATAATTTTATATTTTAAATGAGACAAGGGAGTTTCACCATCTTAGCCGGTGCTGGGATTACAGGCGTGAGCCATAAGCCCGGCCTTCAGTTTTTTGAGAGCCGGACTCTCGCTCTATGCGCCCAGAGCTGGAAGTGATGGCCGGATCTCAGCTCACTGCAAACTCCGCCTCTTGGGTTTACGCCATTTTCCTGCCTCCAGCTCCCGAAGTGCTTCTGGGACTGACGCCGCCACCTGGCCAGCTAGTTTTTGTATTTTAGTAAAGCCAGAGTTTCACCGTATGTGCCAATATAGTCAATTTCCCACAACCTCGTAATCCGCCCGTCTGTCGACTCCCCAGGGATTAACGGGTTACAGGCTTGAGCCACCGCGCCCGGCGAGTTTTTTTTTCATTTTTACTTAACAGAGTGTCTTGAAGGTCTTTTGTGTCACCTATTGGCACACATAGTTCTCTTGTTCTTTTAATGGCTGCGTAAGTATTCCCCGAATCAATGTATTATAACTTATTTAACTAGTTTCTTGCTGATGCACATTAGGTAGCTTCCGAGTTTTATGTTGTTATTAACAATGCCACAGTAAACATCCTTATACGCATGTAAATTTTTATAATGTTTATACATATGTAAATTTTAAAAATTCCTATAAAAGTAAACATCCTTCCCAGCTACTGGAGAGGCTGAGGTGGGAAGATCTCTTGGATCTCAGGAGTTCCAGGCTGCATTGAGCTGTGATTGCACCACTGCACTCCAGCCTGGATAATAAAATGAGACCCGGTCTCAAAAAAAAAAAGAAAAAAAAAAAGAAAAAGAAAAGCAAACATCCTTATACGTATGTAAATTTTTTCCTATACATATGTAAATTTTAAAATTCAGGTGGTGGGGTGGAATTGTCAGACGAAAAGGAATGTGTTTTTAATTCTTATCATCAAATTGCCTGCCACAAAAGTTACAAGAATGTATAGCACCATCATGCATGAGACTGCCTGTTTACCCTCACTTTTGCCTCACTTTCTTTATTGCCTCGCTTTTGCCTAGTCATTTAAATTTGTGTGTCAGTCTGTAAGGTAAGAACTAACACCTCATGTTTGTTTTCATGTGTACTTCTTTAATAGTGAAGTTGAGCATCCCTCTTCTATTTGTTGCTGTTTTATATTCTTTTCTGAAAACTATTTACAACCTTTGCTAATTTTTCTATCAGGTTGTTCATTTCTTTCCTATTGATCTGTAAGAGCTGTTTGTATATAAAGGAAATTATACAATTTGTGCTGCAAAATACTTTTCTTCTTTTGATTTAGTTTATTTTGCCCAAAGGTCATCTTTGGCCCCACACAGCCTCTATCACATTATATTTGTCCTCTGAGTTGTTGACTCCTAAATCTATAACTTTAGCCCAGACCTCTATCCTAGCTCCAAATTTCAATTGTAGGACTGTATATCTTCACCTATATATGAAGCTAAAAGCACAGGTATGTTTATAAACTCATCATACCTGGAACTGAATTATTATTTTCCAAATATTCTTTTCCTTTTATGCTCCCTTATATTAGTTAATGGTTTGGTCATTCACCTAGAAACTTTACCCAGATGTCACTCACTTCTTTTTTACCCTGTGCATTCAACTGATCAAAACTCTGAAATATTTTGCCCAAATGACATAGCCAATTAGTACTAGGAATGTTGCATAGTGGTTAGAGTATAAGCTGCAGAGTCAAACAAAACTGGGCTTCTTTCCTGGCTCTGACCTTTCTACATTATGTGACCTAAAGCATATTTCTCACCTAAAGCCTGTTTCCTCATTTGCAAAAAATAACTACCTTAACATCTATTTCATAGGGTTATTGAAAAGACTTAATGAGATTGTATACAGAGTAATGGAATATAATAAATGCTCAATAAATGGTAGCTATTATCTTCCTGCTCTAGCTTGTCCCACTCACTTCCGAGACATCTTCCTTACTGCTGCCAGACTCACACTCACAAATCCAACCAACCACTCCCCTGCTTAGAGTTGTCCGGTGGCTCCCCACCTTTTTTTTTTTGAAACAGAGTCTCACTCTGTCACCCAGGCAGAAGTACAGTGGCACTATCACAGCTCGCTACAGACTCAACTTACCAGGCTCAAGGGATCCCTCCCACCTCAGCCTCCTGAGTAGCTGGGACTACATATGTGCACCACCATGTCCAGCTAATTTTTTATATTTTTTGTAGGAACAGGGTCTCACTATATTGCCCAGGCCGACCTGGAACTCCTGGGCTCAAGCGATCCAGCCACCTCAGCCTCCCAAAGTGTTGGGATTACAGGCATGAGCCACCGCACCTGGCCTTCCCACCCTTTTTCTCCGCACACACACTTATAACATCTAAATTCCTTAGTATACAAGGCCATGTATACAGCCTTTTATCTTTTACCACAGCTGCATATATGCTACCCTCCAGCCACATTAAACTGTATGCTACACCCCAAACACAATTTAAATCTGTTTTCTCATACTTCCGTGGTTTCTTGCACACTGTACACTGACAACCAAGCCCTTCCCTCAGTCCATCTACTGCAGACTCAGGTCAAGCATGTCCTTCTTTGTGCTTCCACAGCACTCTGCACTGTCCTGGTACAAATCACATTGTTTTGTAGTCATGTTTACCTGCTTGTCTCCTCCACAAGATTGTGAGTTCCTTGAGGGCGGGGATTATGTTTTATTCACATTTGTATCCCCAGCACCCAGCACAGGACCTAACGTTTTATAGGAGCTTCACCTATGTTTGTTGAATAAATGGATGAGTGAATAGTTCTTGGTCTGAGCAGAGCTCTGACCTCTATTTTCCTAGTACTTCTGCAGCCATCAGTACCCATATATTAATATATGTGGTCCCTTACCAAATCCCCTGACTATCCACCCCTCCCAGCAGCCAAACACCCCAGCCAAAATTTCTGATGCTCAGGCAGTCACAGGAGTGTGGGACTGGTCCAACTAGAAGAGGTGGAACAGAAGCCAATAGCTTCAGTGTAGGCCCTAACCAATGTCAGTGTGGCTATCAGAGTCCACCCCAATCCCAGAGACAAGTGTTGCTATCTACTTATCCAGAGCCTAAACTTTAGTGTAATGAGGGGAAAACATATCTCAAGACCATTCCTCTAAGTGTGACTGGACCGGATGGCTACCTACTTACACCACCCTCCTCAAACCCTGATTCAACAAGAAGCACCCGCAGGCACAGCAGATGCTTTTGTGGTAACTGGAGAAAACACAAAGGACCCTTCTCTGAGGCTCTTCACTCTTAAAAGTGAGGCTCTACATCTTTAGCAAGCAAAAAACAGGATACAGTTTATTTTTCTACTTTCTTTTAATATCATTTTTTAAAGTTGGTAAGCAGCTAGACATCATTTAGAAGCAGACGGGTTAACATAGACAAGAAATAGCAAAGACACATCCTTCACATCATACAGAACTGTATTAGTATCCACCACCACCATCACAGGGGAGGGCTGGCTGTCACTGGAGTCAGGAGTACTCTCCATTATTGTGCAGGGGACCAGACAGCATTTAGGTGTGACGATGTCAGACTGAGTGAACACAGAGAGTGCCGGGATCAAGGTCTACAGTTTTGGCTCTAGACTTGCGTGAGGGTTGGTTACTCTTAATCTCTTCCATGCTGTGCTGGATCCCATAGCCGAAGTAGATAGCAAAACCTAGTGGGAAAGGTAGCTGTGAGGTGGGGGTGTAAAGGCTTCATAGGTCTCCTACTTGAGACCAAGAGGGAAAGGAGTTGGGCTAGGACACCAAAGAAGCCTACTCTTCCCAAGTGTATACCTACCAATCAACATCCAGACCCCAAATCGGGCCCAGGTACCAGCTGTCATCTGCATCATAAGGTAAATATTCACAAAGATGCTCATTAGTGGGAGGAGAGGCAAAGCAGGCACCTGAAAGCAAAGTAAAATCTTCTTTGTACATACCACAGGGTGACCTAGAAAGAGATCCCTATCCTATGCAGGCCAGAAAAGGGCGAATCCAACTCTTACTTGTCCTCTGCATTTCAGTGGCTGCTCATTTAGCATACCTATGAGACTTCAAGAATATGCAGTTTGGGTAAATGGAACTGGAAAGGAACTAAAGAGGATCAGAGAAGAAGTCTTTGGCCTAGGTACCTCCTATATCTTCCCTTTCATGTTCAATTAAAGAATATCTATAAACTTTATTAGACCTCAAGATATCTGGAGCCTATTCTCCCAAGATGGGCTGGCAGGGGAAAAAGAGAGAGTTTATTTACCTTAAAGTGAAGGGGAGTGGAGCTCTGTGGCTGTCTCCAGATGACCACAGTGATCCCAATAATGAGCAGCAGGAGCAGCACAACCACTGCAATCCACACCAGGTCTCCAGAAAGCAATGGAACTGACCACTGGGCCAGCACCAGGCAAACAGCGGTCAGCAGGACAGCTTCAAAGGTCAAGTTGAGAGACATCAAAACCAACTCTTAAGACCAACATGCTAAGACATTAAAAACCCCATTCCAAGGAGAGTCGCGCTCTCTCTAGTTCTTCCTCAGCCACCAAATGCCACACGCTTCCACCCAATCACGCTGACCTCAGAGCCACCCCAGAAAAATTCCACTGCTCACCAAGCAATGAGGAACAAACATAGACAACTTGGCCAGAGAGTGGAGTGGGGATGGAGTTGAATGGGCAAAATAGTCCCCGTAGGGTCAGCTTCTCTGATTCTGTAGTTATCGGCTCCTCCTGCAACTCCACTTCTTCCCCAGTCTTTGTCTCCTGATCAGGCTGATACCTGAGGCAAAAGTAAGATGGCAGTATTAAGAACAACCTTTACTCACTTTACCATCTTCTCCCAGGCAGCTTAACCTTTCTCATCACCATTAAGGGAAGTTCTTTTTGGCAGGGTGAGATACCCAGATTCCTCAAAGAAAGTTGGAATAGCCGGGTGCGGTGGCTCATGCCTGTAATCCCAGCACTTTGGGAGGCCGAGGCGAGTGGATCACGAGGTCAGGAGATCAAGACCATCCTGGCTAACACGGTGAAACCCCGTCTCTACTAAAAATACAAAAACAAAATTAGCTGAGTGCAGTGGCAGGCGCCTGTAGTCCCAGCTAATCGGGAGGCTGAAGCAGGAGAATGGCGTGGACCCGGGAGGCGGAACTTGCAGCGATCCAAGATCGCGCCACTGCACTCCAGCCTGGGCGACAGAGCGAGACTCTGTCTCAAAAAAAAAAAAGAAAAAGAAAAAAAGAAAGTTGGAATAATGAAGGCGGAGGAGGAAAGAGGAGCAGCAGATCCCCATCATTCCTCATCCAAGAATAAAAATCCAAATCACAGTACGCAGAGGAAGAGAGTCTCACCTGAGGATGAGAACACAAATTGACACCAGGGAGTAAGCAAGCAGGGTCCCAATTGACATGAGGTCCACAAGATCGGTGAGTTTGAAGAGGAATGCCATGAATGCTAAAATTAATAGGCAGGAAACAAGAAATGAGAGAAAGGAGTGGCAAAGTTAAAGAAGTTGGCAAAACAACTAAGGGAAAGGGAAAGAGGGTCTGTTACCTGCAATAATGCCAGAGACCACAGTGGCTATGATTGGGGTGCGTGTGCCGGTGTGGATCCGAGCAAGTACACGGAACAGGAGGCCATCCTCTGCCATCGCGTAGATCACCCGAGGCATGGGGAACATGGAGCCCAGGAGGCTGGAGAGCAGAATGGCCAGGGTGGCATGAGTTGACGGGGATCTCTCTTCCCAAGCCTGTATGTTTAAGGGTCTCCACCTTCCCTTCACAGCCCTTTTAAGGGGTATTCTCTGGTACTGAATGCTATAACCTGAGACTCTGACAGCAGAAGAAAACAAACATTTGACACTGACCTGGTAGAAAGAGCACAGAGGGAGCCAACAGCCACAACATAGCGGGCAGGAGCCCATCCAATGTAGAGAAATGCCTCAGGCAAAGGGCTCTCAGGCTGAAGCTGGTAGTAAGGCATCATGAGGGTGAGTGCAGAAGAGACACCAAAATACGCCAAAAAGCAGACAGACAGCGAGATCACAATGCCCATCGGGATGGAATGCTGGGGATTCTGGGCTTCTTCTCCTGCAAGAAGGGTTGCAAGTTTCTAAATCAGGGAAGCAGGCCCACTCCTCTACCACCCCCAGTCTGCATACAGCCTGGGCACGCACTGTGCCCAAGCCCCAAACAGAATGGAATGACTGTGTTACCAGTGGTAGCAATACAGTCGAAACCAACAAATGCATAGAAACAGGTCGCTGCTCCGCGGAGAATTCCCTCGAAGCCAAAAGGCACAAATCCTCCAGAGCCTAGAGGGCCCAAGCTAGAGTGGAAGAAGGGGTGGAGAATGTAAGGGTGTGTTCAGCCAACTCTGTGTCTTTTCTCTAATGTCAAACCAGTTAGCTAGGTCTTCAAAGTCCAGCCTCCCATTTTTTCCCATCCCCATCCAGAATCCTTCAGCACAGATCTCCCTCTTCCCCTTCATTTTCCCAGCTCTGCAGCTCCTAAGAGTGACCCTCTAACCTATAGGTGTCATTGAGTTCAGCCATGGCCAATTCGTAGTCCTCTTCTGTGAGCTTCCAGTTGTGCAGGTCCCCCTTAATGAAGCCAGAGATGATGACGAACCCAAGAACCAAAAGGTTCACGCCTGTGAACACTTTGGTAACCAGGGCCGACTCACTAGCCCCGAGAGCCAACAATCCTGTGGGAGAAATACATTCAGTACTCCCAGAAAGTCTTCAGTCCAAGCTTTGTTGCCCTGCTTCTAGGTTCCTTTCCAGCTTTCCTTCTTCCCCACCATTATCACCTTCCTTAAGCCTTTCTCAGGCCCATCCCCCACCCTTATCCCTGGCCCCAGGGCCTAGCCCCTCCTGGCCCAACCCCCCCACCATTATATCCTGCTCTTTGCCTCACCAGTGAGCAGCAACACAAGGCCCAAAGCAAAGAAATCTGGATATTCTGCAAGGACATGGGGGACGTGCAGTGCAATGGATCCCTGCAGAGTCTTAGAGATGTGGTTCCCAATCAGGTTGTCAAAAGCAGAGCTCCAGGCCCGGGCCACACTTGCTGTACCTGGTGTAGCGGAGGGAGAAACATGTGGTCAAGTTCCCTTCTTCCCAGACCCCAGGCTCACACAAGTCCCTGCCATTTTCACCTATTCTTACTTTTGTTTTGTTTTGTTTTGAGACCAAGTCTCACTCTGTCCCCCAGGATGGAGTGCAGTGGCACAGTCTCTGCTCCCTGCAACCTCTGCCTCCTAGGTTCAAGAGATTCTCCTGCCTCAACCTCCTGAGTAGTTGGGACTACAGGCGTAAGCCACTCTGCCCGGCTAACTTTTGTATTTTTAGTAGAGACAGGGTTTCACCAGGTTGGTCGGGCTGGTCTTGAACTCCTGACCTCAGGTGATCTGTCTGCCTCGGCTTCCCAAAGCATTGGGATTATAGTCGTGAGCCACTGCACCCGGCCTATTCTTACTTTTTAAGAACCGAAACCATTCACTTGATTAAGGAAACCAGGACGGAGATGGGTAGAATGAGCAATTTCTCCACACCTTCAACCCTCCCAGACCCCCAACAAACCCACACATTTAGGGAGATTGAGGGCCTGTGAATAATATAAAGAATACTTCGGCTTCACCATTCCACCCAGATTTCCTGACCCCAAACCCCTTTGCTGGCTGTGCAGTTCCCTCCCTCCCCTACCATATCTCACCAATGACATAGGAGAGGATGAGGTTCCAGCCAGTGGCGAAGGCCCAGAGTTCACCCACAGTGACATAGCTGTAGAGATATGCCGAACCAGAACGGGGAACCCGGGCACCAAACTCTGCATAGCACAGCCCAGCCAACACAGAAGACAGGGCAGCCACCAAAAAGCAGATCACAATGGATGGCCCTGCTTTATCTTTGGCCACCTCGCCAGCCAGGACATACACGCCTGCACCCAATGTGCTGCCCACACCCAGGGCCACTAAATCCAGAGTGCTTAGACATCTGGCAAGGCGAGTCTCAGCCATGCCTGACTCCAGTGTACGTCTGCGTACCAGCTTTTGACCAAATCTGCGAAATGCTTGCCACGGCATTCTAGCAGGAATTGAAGAGGATGATCTGGTGAAAAACAAGACAAAAGCCCTTCAATAGGGCTCATTATCCCTAAACTCTGAAAGCGAATTACAAGACCCACTCCACCAAGCAAAGGAGCTATTGGGAAATGGGGAGGGGGATATGGAAGGGACAGAGGCAAGTCACTTTACCTCTGACCTCAGTTTCTTCATATACAAGTAGGAATTACAATACCTTACAAGGTTTCTGGAAGGGCTAATTTCAGAAATGGCACGTGAAAGCCCCCTGAAGTAGAATGGCTGGCGCCTAGTAAGTGCTCAATCAATATTAGGTCTCTTTCTCTTGCCAGGAACTGTTAGGGTTTATCCTAATCTCAACCCAGGAATCCTGAAACCTAATGTGTCAGTTCCTTGGCCTGTGGCTATTTGGGAATTAAACAGAGCTGGTCCCAGGGGCTTGCCCATGGGGCTTCAAACAGACACAGCCCCCAGACCCCCCAGAAGGAGAGGGGACCAACCTTGCTGCAGATTAAAAGTGAGCACCGACTCAATTCCATCCCTTCTTACCAAGCCCACACTGCTCAACTAGCGCAGCCGTCGCCCAGGGGAGTAGGCAAATGTTCCCCTACTTCCTCCCAAGCCCTGCTAGGCTGACCGGCAAGCATCAACAGCGAGGCGGGGCTTCGACATCTAAAGATTTGGAGATGCGCCCCGAAAGGGGCCCCAGGGCATCCCGAGATTGCTTGCACTCTCCTCTCAGCAGAGAGGAAGGGGTCCACCCGATGCCCCCCGACTCAGGTCCCAGATTTTCCTGTCCCCATCTAGAAATGGTTTGGAGCTGGGGTGGAGACGGGAGCCCTAACTCCCGGGGCGGGGGTCTCGCCAGCAACAGGTCACGGCCCCGTTGATGCAACTGCATGCCATGGTTGCCTGAGAATGCTAGGTACGCCCGGACCCTCGCCGTCCCCCCTCCGACACACGTGTGGGTCCCCAACGCTTACCAGAGAGCTGTTGCAAACCTAGGGAGCAGAGAGCCTTGGATTGGGCTCGGTGAGGCGGAGTTAAGCCGAGTTGGGTTGGAGCTGCCGAGTTCGGCCGCTCAGGCTTCAAAGCTGCGGCTTGGGGTCGTTGCGCGCCAAGCGCCCCTTATATACACCGGGAGGCGGAGCCGGTAACGTCATGGGATCCCACCCCCAATCCTCCACCCTACACACAATACACACACACACAACACACACACAAAACACACACACTTCTTGGCTTTGCGAAAGGATTGCGTGGGGCCTGAGACTGCGTCCCATCCTCACTAACAAGCCTGACGTGCCGGGGACCGAGAAAAGGGGGAGGGCAGTCTTTTCCCATTTGCCTCGCTGGTCGTCAGAACAGGACAATAAGAGGCTTCCTGGCCAAAGAACCCATGGGATTTTCCACCTCTGTGCCTTGTTAGGACCAGTGATTCTGGGCAGGAATGGGGAAGGTAGATGGGGTGTGATGGGGGGGAGTTGGGTGCGTGTGTGCATGTGTGTGTCAGGAGTGAAGCGGAACACAGCAGGAGAGTCTCCACCTCACTCTCAGTCTTCCTTCCTTAGCTTGCTTGTCTACACATCTGACCCCCACCCCTCAGCTCTCACGCTCAACTGTGGGTGTTTCTAATGCAGGCAGCAGGAAAATGGAAGATTATTTCAAGCCACCTGTATACAGATAATTAATCCCATCTAGATTGATTTATAGACCCCAATCTCTCTATAATGTGTCTCCAGCTGCCTATAAATATTAAACCATTAAATGTGAAATTCTGACAATACTGACATCTTGGAGGAGGAAGCTTGTTTAGTTCCATTTTACTGATGTGTAAGCTGAGGCTCAGAGGCATGACTTGCTTGACACCACACCATAATTATTGTTGACCACCTTTGATAAAACCTGGCCTGTTGCACTTCAATGCCTGCCTCCCATAGGCACCATATCTTACTCAAATGCACAAGAAGAGGGATGTGGCTGCAAAGAAAGACAAACAGGGAGAGGCATCAGCAGCAAGGTAGGCCCGTTTAGGCTAGGAGATACTAGGAAACAGAAAAGGACCCGAAGAATCTAAGAATGATCACATTGGGTCAGATCCATAATCCATCCGACTCAATCAATTCTTACTCATAAGAAAGCACCAAAGGTTGTGAAAGTGTGGTCCCTGCTCCACCAAGACATCTTGGGGATTAAGAATGGACTCAGATATCCTTGCTTCTTTTAATGATCCATGATGAATATATTACCCATGAATCTAAAATCTAAATCCTTTTTGAAAGAATTGGTATTTTCAACTAGCTGCAGCTCCATTTGGCATTCATTAAGTATTTATTGAGCACTAGGTATAGTAGCAAGTACAGCAATGACGACACCATGAAGGAAACACAAAATAAAATCCTTGCCCTCCTAGTCTTAATCTAACTAGGGAAAGAAAACACACATTATACAACTGAAACATTATTACATAGAGGTTAGGAGTGCTGTGTTTGGAATTGGACCTAGGTTAAACTCACAGCTCGGCCACAGTGGATTACCTAACATCCCTGAGCCTCAGTTTCTGGATATAATATACATATTTCACAAGGTTTTTGTGATGCTTAGATGAGATTATGAAGTCAAGTCTTCCTGCCTGGCACATGGAAAGTACTCAAGAAAAACTTGATACATATTTGGAATGATATATTAGTGTATATGATCTGGTGGCTTAGGTTAGGTGCTTGATTAGATTTTGAGATTGATTATAAATCACAGTATCACAGAGATAAAATCCAAATGCCGTAAAATCCACTCTTTTAAAGAGTACAATTCAATAGGATTTAGTATACAGTCACAGAGTTGTGTATCCATCACTCCAATCAGTTTTAGAACATTTCATCGCCGGGCGCGGTGGCTCAAGCCTGTAATCCCAGCACTTTGGGAGGCCGAGACGGGCGGATCACGAGGTCAGGAGATCGAGACCATCCTGGCTAACACAGTGAAACCTCGTCTCTACTAAAAATACAAAAACTTAGCCGGGCGAGGTGGCGGGCGCCTGTAGTCCCAGCTACTCGGGAGGCTGAGGCAGGAGAATGGCGTAAACCCGGGAGGCGGAGCTTGCAGTGAGCTGAGATCCGGCCACTGCACTCCAGCCTGGGTGACAGAGCGAGACTCCGACAAAAAAAAAAAAAAAAACAAAAAAAAAAAAAAAAAAAAAAAAAAAAAAAAAAAAAAAAAAAGAACATTTCATCGTTCCAGAAAGAAACCCTGTACCCATTCCCAGACACTCCCCATTTTCTCCCAATCCCCTCACCCTATCCCTAGGCAACCACAAATCAACTTTTTATCTCTGTACATTTGCCTAGATGTTGGTTAAAGGATGTAGAGTTTCAGTTATGCAAGATGAATAAGTTCTGGGGATCAAACATGCAACATGGTCACTATAGTTAATAACACTGTATTATGCTTGATACAGTTAATAGTATTGTATATTCTTGTACATACTTGAAATTTGCTAAGAGTAGATCGTAAATGTTCTCACCACATCAAAAAATAGTAATTACGCGAGGTGAGGGATATGTTAATTAGCCTCATGATGAGGCTCATTCCACTATATATATATCAAAACATCATATTATACAATTTTAAAAATATACAATTTTTATTTACAACTGTACTTCGATAAAGCTGAAAATAAAATAAATAAATAAAATGTAATTCAGGTGAGGGAAAAAAAGAAAGAAAACCTCTATTTTGCACCAAAGTGATAACTGATTCAGGCAAGGATAATCAATAGATGATCCTGGGTGTTGGGGAGCAAAATATTCACATGACCTCAAAGTAACACCCCACAGATTATAGTTTAATTATAAAGAGAAAGGTCCTGTATTAGGGGTTTTTTTTGTTGTTTGTTTTGTTTTGTTTTTGAGACAGAGTCTCACTCTGTCACCCAGGCTGGAGTGCAGTGGTGCGATCTTGGCTCACTGCAATCTCCGCCTCCCAGGTTCAAGCAATCCTCCTGCCTCAGCCTCCCGAGCAGCTGGGACTACAGGCATGCGCCACCACGCCCGGCTAATTTTTGTATTTTTAGTAGAGACGGAGTTTCACCATGTTGGCCAGGCTGGCATCGAACTCCTGACCTTAAGTGATCTGCCCGCCTCAGCCTCCCAAAGTGCTGGGATTACAGGTGTGAGCCACTGCACTGGCCAGTTGGTAACCTTAATTACCTCTGCAAAAGCCCATTTTCCATACAGTGAAACATATTCACTGCTGTAACAAGCACCAAGGGAAGAAGTCATGGGGGCCAAAATTCTTCCTACAACAGTAACTTTACAATGGAGAAATCTGGTGGAAAACACCTTAGCTAAGTGATCAAGTTTAGCACCACAAATAATGGGGCAAACTGACATTATATGCCGGCAGAGGTGATGCAATGAGAAGTACATATCATCCATGACATATTTTTGCCAAAAACGTTTAACCCTGAAACTAGTTGTGAGGATGTAACCAGAAAAGCCCAGATTGTAAGACATTCTACATGACAAAAGACAACTAGCTAGAGCTCTGCAAATGTCTTGAAAGATTTTTTGCCGGGCGCGGTGGCTCACGCCTGTAATCCCAGCACTTTGGGAGGCCGAAGCGGGCAGATCACCTGAGGTCAGGAGTTCAAGACCAGCCTGACCAATATGGAGAAACCCTGTCTCTACAAAAATACAAAAATTAGCTGGCCATGATGACGCTTGCCTCTAATCCCAGCTACTCAGGAGGCTGAGGCAGGAGAATCGCTTGAACCTGGGAGGCAGAGGTTGCGGTGAGCCGAGATCGCGCCACTGCACTCCAGCCTGGACAACAACAGCAAAACTCTGTCTCAAAAAAAAAAAAAAAAAAAAAAAAAAAACCAGAAAAGAAAGAAAGTTTTTTTTGTTTTTTTAAGTAGAGGAACTGTTCTAAAGGCACTAAAGGAGACTGAGAGTCATGACACTATGAAGTGCATGGTCCCCAGCTAGAACTTGGATTGGAATTCTAAAAAAACAGCTATAAAGGAGATGACTGGGATTATAGCAGAAATTTGAATGTGGCCTGTATATTAGATAATGATATTGTATCAATATTAATTTTTTGTGCATGATAACAATATTGAGGTTATGTAGGAAAGAATGTCCTTTTTCTTAGGAGATATGTGCTAAATATTTAGGGATGAATTGTATTAAACTTGAAAATGGCTCAGCAAAAATAATGTGTATGTGGAGAGAGACAGAGCAAATGTGACTAATGTTGAAAATTGGTGAATCTAGGTGAACAATATGAGTATTGCTTATGCTACTCAAATTATCCATATATATATATATATATTTTTTTTTTTTTTTTTTTTTTTTTTTGAGACAGTCTCGCTCAGTCGCCCAGGCTGGAGTGCAGTGGCGCGATCTCCGCCCACTGCAAGCTCCGCTTCCCGGGTTCACGCCATTCTCCTCCCTCAGCCTCCTGAGTAGCTGGGACTACAGGCGCCCGCCACTACGCCCGGCTAATTTTTTTGTGTTTTTAGTAGAGACGGGGTTTCACCACGTTAGCCAGGATGGTCTCGATCTCCTGACCTCGTGATCCACCCGCCTCGGCCTCCCAAAGTGCTGGGATTACAGGCGTGAGACACCGTGCCTGGCCGATTTTCTTTTAATTTAAAGTTGAGGCCAGGCAAGGTGGCTCATGCCTGTAATTCCAGCACTTTGGGAGACCAAGGTGGGTGGATCTCTTGAACTCAGGAGTTTGAGACTAGCCTGGGCAACAGTGCGAAACCCTGTCTCTACTAAAAATACAAAAATTAGCCAGGCATGGTGGTGCGTGCCTGTAGTCCCAGCTACTCGGTGAGCTGAAATGAGAGAATCACTTGAGCCTGGGAGGTCGAGGCTGCAGTGAACTGAGATCACTCCACTGCACTCCAGCAACAAAGCAAGACTCTGTCTCAAAAAAGAAAAAGAAATTGAAAGTTTAGAAATGATCACACTTTCCTAGATGATATCCCACTTTTTCTACGTAACTCTTAATACATTTTGAATTTCCTTTGATATATGAAACGTGAAATATATATACATACATAACCTGAATTTTTGCCAAAATACAAATCAGTCAGCCTAACACAATTCATTACTCATTCTTCTTTGGCTTTGATGATATGTACTTTATCATGTATTAAATTCTTAAATATACTAGCATATATTTCTGGATTTTCTATTTTTCCATTGATCTGTGACTAAATTTATGCTAGCATATTAAATTCACGTATTTATGTATTTATTTTAGTCCCAGTTCCCGGTTTAGCACATTAAAATTAGCTTTTAACTTAAAAATTACAGAAGCAGGCCAGATGCTGCAGCTCACACCTGTAATTCCAGCAGTTTGGGAGGCTGAGGCAGGAGGATCACTTGAGGCCAGGAGTTCAAGACCAGCCTGAACAACATAGCTAAATCCTACCTCTACAAAAAAATGTTTAAAAGTAGCTGGGCATGGTGGCTTGTGCCTGTAGCCCTAGCTACTGGGGAGGCTGAGGCAGGGGGATCTTTTGAGCCCGGGAGTACAAAGCTGCAGTGAGCTATGATTGCACCACCGCTCTCTAGCCTGGGCAACAGAGCAAGACATCGTCTCAAAAAAAAAAAAAAAAAATTACAAGCGCAAAACATGTTCATGAGACAGAGCGAGAGAATATAAAATAAAATAAAAAGTAAAAATCTCCTCCTACCCAATGTGATGTCCCTACTGTTTTTTGTTTGTTTGTTTTGTTTTGTTTTGTTTTTTTTGAGACCGAGTCTCGCTCTGTCGCCCAGGCTGGAGTGCAGTGGTGTGATCTCGGCTCACTGCAACCTCCGCCTTCCGGGTTCAAGCAATTCTCTGCTTCAGCCTCCTGAATAGCTGGGGTTACAGGCGCCCACCACCATGCCTGGCTAATTTTCGTATTTTTAGTAGAGATGGGGTTTTACCATCTTGGCCAGGCTGGTCTTGAACTCCCGACCTCGTGATTCACCTACCTTAGCCTCCCAAAGTGCTGGGATTACAGGTGTGAGCCACTGCGCTCAGCTAGTATCCCTACTGTTAACAGTTTATTTTTCTTTTTTCCAGATTCTGTACCTATACAAGAAAATACATGGAATACAAAGACATATATCCTTTTAAAAATACAAATATGACATAGCATACATATTCTTTTGCCCTTTATCTTTTTTTCCTTAAAAGTATATTTTGGACTGCTTTCCAGATCAGTACTCATGGATCCACCTCACTCTTTTTTTTGTTGTTTTGAGACAGAATCTTGCTCTGTTGCCCAGGCTGGAGTGCACGAGATCTTGGCTCACCGCAACCTCTGCCCCTGGGTTCAAGCGATTCTCCTGCCTCCACCTCCCAAGTAGCTGAGATTACAGGTGCCCGCCACCACGCCTAGGCTAACTTTTGTATTTTTAGTAGAGACGGGGTTTCACCACATTGACCGGGCTGGTCTTGAACTCCTGATGTCAAGTGATCCACTTGCCTCGGCCTCCCAAAGTGTTAGGATTACAGGCGTGAGCCATCACGACCGGCCCATCTCACTCTTAAATGGCTCTCTAAGTGTTCTGCAGTATGGTTGGTCCTTCATTTATTTAACCAGTCCCCTATTAATGCACGTTCATGTGGTTTCCAGTTTCTTTTCCCAACACAACATTTTAAATAATAGGCACTTTACTGTCTTTTAATATTTGTTAAGGCAAGACTTAACTTTTATAAAGTACTCCAAGCAGTTTATCTTTCAACGTGAAACAATTATTTTATAGTCAGTTCTGCTATAACGATTGTTTTTATTCCAAGGCAATTGATACATTAGTCAACAATTGGAACAGAATGTGAATTTTGCCTTTGCTTATGTGCAATGTGCAATTTCATCATCAGGAAATCGGCAAATGCAGCAAACTGTGTCCAGTTAAACCAAGCCACGCAGTTATGCACATAGTGAGCACATGCACACACTGCAAACATCTATCAGCTACATCAGTTCACCACGTGTTATGAGCCACATCCATCCATATCTGGGGCTATAACTTTTGGGTCTGGCGGGTTTTTTTTTTTCTGTCTGAGACAAGGTCTCACTCTGTCACCCAGGCTGGAGTGCAGTGGCATGATCACGGCTCACCAAAGCCTCTACCTCCCAGGCTCAGGTGATCCTGAGCTTATTTTAAAATGTTATATATATATATTTCTTAGTATCATGCATAGGATCTCTTTTATTATATTTTCTAATTGGTTATTTATGACATACGAGATTGCCACTGGGTTTTGTATATTTTTCTTATTTGGAGAACACTTAGGCATACAACTGCATCATCTGCAAGTATTTTTGTCTCTTCTTTTCTAATAATGATTCCTCTTATTTCTGTTTCAAATCTTATTGCACTAGCCAGAACACCCAATACAATATTAAATAACAATGACGATAACAGACATCCTTATTTTATTTTCAATTTAAAAGGGAGTAAGTGTGACTGTTGGTTTGGAAGTCTCCTTACCACATGAAGAAAATGTTTATTTCTATTTTTTAAATTATTTTATTAAAAATGGGTGTTTGCAACACTATTCTACATAAGATGTTTTCTTTCATTTTCAATTCTCTCTCTTTTGTTTGGTATAATGGTAGCCACAGCTGAACCTTTCTAACCTTCAGGCTTTTGCCCATACTTTTTCTTTTACCCAAAATGTCTTCTCCTAAAAAATGCCAACTCATGTTTCAAGACTATATTACACTGGGCCAGGCACGTTGGCTCATGCTTGTAATCCCAGCACTTTGGGAGGCCAAGGCAGGTGGATTGCCTATGCTCAGGAGTTCGAGGCCAACCTGGGCAACATGGTGAAACCCTGTCTCTACTAAAATACAAAACATTAGCCATGCGTGGCAGCACACGCCTGTAGTCCCAGCTACTCGGGCAGCTGAGGCGGGAGAATTGCTTCAACTGGGGAGGCAGAGGTTGCAGTGAGCCAAGATGGCATCACTGCACTCCAGCCTGGAAGACAGAGTGCGACTCTGTCTTAAAAAAAAAAAAAAAAAAAGGAACTATATGGGCTTACTATGGTTTGGAAGTTTGTCCTCCAAATCTCATGTTGAAATTTGATCTCCAATATTGGAGATGGGGCCTGCTGGGAGGTATTTGGATCATGGGGGCAAATCCCTCATAATAAATTAATGCCCCTCCCTTGGGGGTGAGTGAGTTCTAGTTCTGTTAGTTCCTACAAGAGCTGGTTGTTAAAAACAGGCTGGCGCACCCCTTGCTTCCTCTCTCCCCATGTGATCTCTGCACATGTCAGCTCCCCTTCACCTTCTGCCATGAGTGGAAGCAGCTGAGGCCCTCATCAGATGCCCAATCTTGACCTTTTCCAGGCGTCAGAATTGTAAGCCAAATAAACCTCTTTTCCTTATAAATTACTCGACCTCAGGCAGTCCTTTACAGCAACACTAAATGGACTAAGACAAGGCTTATAGAACTGGTAAGTGTAAGGAAAAATGTCACTTTAGGAACAAGGTTCAAACACTGTCATCAAGACTCCCTTCCTCCAGGTCCTATTCCTCTTTGCTTATCACAGCTTGTGATATAGATGCGGTATATCCTTACAGCTTGTGATCCAAAAGAAAGACTATCTAGACCCCAGTGACTTTGTCCATTTATCACATTTCATATGATGACACTGGCTGGCCCTGCATGAGACCTGTGGCCACCCCAAGGTTATGGGATACCATGAATAGTCAAGTCGGGGTCATGGGCCCACCTCTGCACTTAAGAGTGGAGGGTAAGGAACTCTTATGCACAGTCCCAATAGAATTGTATGTGACAGAGAGGGGCAGATCTCCACAGGTCAGAGCAGATAAATGTCTGCTGTTATAGAGTGAACCTCTTCTTTCTCTTTCTGCCTCCTCACTACTGCTCTATAGAGAAAAAAAAAATTGACTAACCTAACTAATGAATTTGAGAGAAGGTACTGGGTAATGTGTGGCTCAGCTTTTCCTGGTTCCCACTTTCGAAGCCATCCTGTCTGCAAAGAGGGTGCATTCTGATTTGCTGTCTGTGAGGGTGGCCTAGCTTGCCCACCTAAGTCAGTCAGTCTCTCTAATTCAGGGCAGAAGGTGTTCAAAAGGCCTGCTTGGCCACAGATCTAAAGCCATGTCCACCAATGATTTCATCAGGACGAACGCTGACATTTTGACCTTTATTTACTTGTCTCTTATGACTTATATCTCAATTGGTTCAAAACTAAGAAGGAGAAAAGGGGGGAGTATGTATGGACATAATCCTTACCATGAAAACCTTAACATCCTGCTTCCCTCAAACCTGTGAAATTGGCATATTACCTATCTGACGTGAAGAAAAATAAAATAAAATAAACATTAATATCCACTGCAAAGTCCCATCTCAAATATCACTTCTGTGAAGGCATACCTGACTCCTCTCATTTCCAAGGTAGTTTGCTTGTTTCTTGTTCTTCCGTTTATAAGGCTAATACAGCACTTCTTAGATTAAAGAATAATTGTGTTAATATACTTTCCCCCCACTAGGCAGCCTTCTCAGATGTAGAGAAGGTTTTTTTCCTCTTCCAATGCCAGCATCTGGTATCTTACTAAGTGCTTGTCTTTATGTGGGGAAAAAGGATATTTTCTTTCCTTTTTAATTACCTTTGACATAAAACCTTCTCAAAAAGTTTTTAGACGTTTAATTGGATTTCATTCACTTATTTCTCATCTATCTGCCTACTTATTAGCCTTTTAATAAACTCTTATTATTAGGAATGCTAACCCTCTGATGAAAACCATGTTGCCCTTCACCTAGATTATGTCTCCTTAATTACAGATTCTACAAGTTTGCCTCATGGAAGGGAGCCAATATGATCTGAGCACCTGCAGATAAGAGAAAAGGCACTTGAGGAGGGGTGGTTGAGTTAGATGAACCAGCTGCTTCTGAAGAAGGGGCAGACGTATGTACGTTTTAAAGCTGAGAGCTGTGAGGGAAGAAAGAGCCCCTAAAAGACAGGAATAAGAAGACACAAACATACTGTGTAGGAAATGGAGGTCATTCTAAAGCTATGTGGAAACAGTCACCATGGTGACTGTGTGCTCATGTAGTGAGACATAATACCATAGTAGGGTGAACCTGGCAGACCATTGCAATACAAGTTTCTTGCTTTGACATCTTATGTAGTCTGGTCCCATAGAAAGAGAAAAACAGCAGTCTGAAGTACAATATATGGATGCTTTAATTTCAACATCTTCTCAGGATGGGAATTTGCAATTAGATGTCAAAGGAGGGGTGTCTTACTTCGTTTTCATTGCTATAAAGGAATACCTGAGGCTGGGTAATTTATAAAGAAAAAAAGATTTATTTGACTTACGGTTCTGCAAACTGCAAGAAGTGTAACATCAGCATCTGTTTCTGGTGAGGGCCTCAGGGTGCTTTTACTCGTGGTGGAAGGCAAAGGGAAGCAGGCATCGCACAGCAAGAGAGGAAGGAAGAGACAGCGGAGGGAGGTGCCAGGCTCTTTCAACAATCAGCTACTTGTGATGGTCAATATTAGGTGTCAACTTGACTGCACTGAGAGATTGCCCAGATGGCTGGTGAGGCATTGTTTTGGGGTGTGTCTTTGAGGGTGTTTCCAGAGAAGATTGGCACGTGAGTCAGCTGACTAGGAGAGGAAGACCCACCCTCAATGTGGGCAGGCACCATCCAGTCAGCGGCTGGTGGGGCATAAACAAAGCAAGTGGAAGAAGGGAGATATTCAGCTTGCTTGGTTTCCTCTTTTTCTCTCCCTTTGAGAGCAGGATGTTTTTATTCCTCCTGCCCTTGCACATCAGATTCTAGGATTTCAGCCTTTGGTCTGGGACTTGCACCAGTACCTCCTGAGGGCTGTCAGGCCTTTGGCCTCAGACTCGGGGCTGTACTGTTGGTTTCCCAGGTTTTGAGGCATTCAGATTTGAACTAAGCCACACTACGGGCTTTTCTCATTACCCAGCTTGCTGATGGCTTGTCGTGGGACTTCACCTTTGCAATCATGTGAGCCAATTCTTTCTAATAAACTTATATATATAAACTAATAGATAAACTTTATGTATCTATATCTATATCTATATCTATATCTATGTCTATATCTATCCTTTTGGTTCTGTCCCTCTGGATAACTCTAATACAGATTTTGGTACCAAGAGTAAGGTGTTGCTATAAAGATACCTAAAAATGTGGAAGTGACTTTGGAATTGGGTAATGGGCAGAGATTGGAAGAGTTTGGAGGGCTCAGAGGAAGACAAGAAGATGAAGAAAAGTTTGGTACATCTTAGAGACTGGTTAAGTGGTTGTGACCAAAATGCTGATAGTGATATGGGCAGCGAAGGCAAGCAAACGAGGTCTCAGATGGAAATGAGAAACTTATTGGGAACTGGAGCAAACGTCACCACGTTAAGCCTTAGCAAAGAATTTGACTGCATTGTGTCCATGCCTTAGGACTTTCTGGAAGGCTAAACTTAAGAGTGATGACCTAGGGTATCTGGTGGAAGAAAAAAAAATTTTTTTGAGCCAGCATATTGCTCTGTTGTCCAGGCTGAAGTACAGTGGCAGGATCATACCTTACTGTAGCCTCAAACTCCTGGGCTCAAGCAATTCTCCTGCCTCAGCCTCCTAAGTAGCTTAGGACTACAAGCACATACCACTACATCCAGCCTTTTTTTTTTTTCCATTTTTTGTAGAGACAGGGTCTTGCCATGTTTCCAGGCTGGTCTTGAACTCCTGGCTGGGCTCAAGCAATCATCCCGCCTTGGTGAGACGAGATCTCAGCTCACTGCAACCTGCAATCCAGTGTTGGGATTACAGGCATGAGCCACTGTGCCCAGCCTGGTGGAAGAAATTTCTAAGCAGCAATGTGCTCAAGAAGTGGCATGGCTGCATCTAACAGCCTCAGATCAGATATGGGGGCAAAATTCAAGTTGGAACTTGTAATTAAAAGAGAAGTGGGGGCCAGGCATGGTAGCTCACACTTGTAATTCCAGCACTTTGGGGAGGCGAAGTGGGAGGATCACTTGAGCCCAGGAGTTTGAGACCAGCCTAGACAATATACTGAGACCCTAGCTCTACAAAAAATTTTAAAAGTATGGTAGTGGGCACCTGTAGTCCCAGCTACTCAGGAGGCTGAGGCTGAAGGATCGATTGAGCCTGGGTGGTGGAGGCTGCAGTGAACCATGATCACACCACTGCACACCAACCTGGGCAACAGAGTGAGACCCTGTCTCAAAACAATTTTTAAATTATTAATAAAAGAGAGGAAGGGAATTACAATTCAAAAAATTCACTAAAATGAGGCCATTAGGGTGAGCTCTAATGCAATCTGACAGTGTCCTTATAAGAGGAACTTTAAACATACAAAGAAACACCAGAGACACATACACACAGAGAATAGACCGTGTGAGGACACAGTAAGAAGGAGATCATTTGCAAGCCAAGAAGAAAGGCCTCAGGAGAAACCAACATGTCTGATACTTTGATCTTGGACTTCTAGTCTCCAGAACTGTGAAGAAATTAATTTCTGTTGTTTAAGCCACTCAGTCTGTGCTATTTTGTTATGGCAGCCCTAGCAAACTAAAATACTTGCCATTGAACATTTTTCAAAATCTACTGTGTTATCCTTTTGTGGTATCCTAAAATAACTATTCCTTATTATTGTAAATTTATGTTGTTCTCACATTTTCACTATGGTAAGCAATGCTTCAATGAATGGGAAATTGGATATTCTTAGACACATTTTTCATCAAATAAGAATAGCTAGATTAACTCCCTTTCTACACTCTAGAGAAATTTCTGACTGCTCTCAAGATCAACCCTAGTGATATACTAACAAATTCTCATTCTGGCTCCATTACTTCTGTTCTTTACATAGAGACCAACTTTCTGGTAATCTAAAGCAGATAATAACATGATCAAATAAATTCATTTTCTTTTCCTTTTCTGTTTTTTGTTTTGTTTTGTTTTTCTGAGACAGGGTCTCGCTCTGTTGCCCAGGCTGAAGTGTGGTGGTGTGATCACAGCTCACTGCAGCCTGAAACTCCTGGGCTCAAGCAATTCTCCCACCTCAGCCTCCCAAGTAGCTGGGAATACAAGCACACAACACCATGCCCAGCCTTTTTTTTTTTTTTTTTTTTTTTTTCACTTTTTATAGAGACAGGGTCTCGCCATGTTATACAGGCTGGTCTGGACCTCTGGGCTCAAGTGATCCTCCCTCCCACCTAGGCAACCCAAAGTGCTGCGATTAGAGGCATGGGCCACTGCACCCAGCCACAAAAATAATCACTGAGCTTCTGTTACATGTCAGGCACTGTGCTAAGAAGTGAAAAGTCAAGTTCCTTATCTTCAATGAGTTCACAGTCTAGTATGGAAGATGAGCATGTAAGCAGATAATTACAATGCATTGCAATAAGGGCTATTAGATCTCAAAAGAAAGAACAACCTACAGAATGGCAGAAAAAAAAGCCATCCAGGAAAAATTCACAGAAGAGGAGATGAAACCTACCAAATAATAATGCTTGAACACTGGTTCCAAACCAAGAGGTGAAATTTAATGGCAATAAATATTTAAGAAGCCATATATTCAGTTTTAAAACTTGACCACACGAGGATAAGATGGGATGAACTGACTTAAACTAATATGAAGAAAAACTGGAGGTATTCATTGATAACAAGCTGTAAATATGCCAACAATTTAAATGTACTAGTTTTCTACTGCTGTGTAACAAACTGCCACAAATTTGGCAGTTTAAAATTATCCCAGCACAGATTAGCTAGGTCCTCTGCTCGGGGTCCCACCAGGCTAAAATCAAGATGTAGGCCAGGGTTGGAGTCTGAGCTGGAGCTTGGGATGCTCTTCCAAGTTCATGTGGTTGTTGACAGAATTCAGTTTCTTCTGGTTGTAGGACTGAGACCCTCAGCTCGTAAAGGCTGTGGCAGTTCCCTGCCAAATGGCCCTCTCTACAGGTAGTTTATATCGTAGCAATTTGCACCTTCAAGGTTAGCAGGAGAATTTCACTCACTCCAGTCTGCTGAGATAGAGATGTTGTTGTTGTTGTTGTTGTTGTTGCTGTTGTTTTTGACACAGGGTCTCACTCTGTCACCCAGGCTGGAGTGCAGTGATGAGATCTCGGCTCACTGCAACCTCTGCTTCCCAGACTCAAGTGATTCTCCAGCCTTGGCCTCCCTAGTAGCTGAGACTACAGGCATGAGCCACCACGCCTAGCCAATTTTTTTGTATTTTTTGTAGAGACAGGGTTTCGCCATGTTGCCCAGGCTGCTCTCGAACTCCTGAGCTCAAAGCAATCCGTCCACCTCTGCCTCCCAAAGTGCTGGCATTACAGGTGTAAGCCACTGCACCTAGCCTGAGATAGAGTTTTATATAACCTAATGCAATCATCAGAGTGACATCCCATCACCTTTGCCATATTCTATGGATTAGAAGCAAGTCACAAGTTCTGTCTGCACTCAAGAGGAGGAGATTATACAAGATGTAACTCATTGGGGGTCACCTTAGGATATGTCTGCCACAGTAAAACAGGTACTAAATATGATAAGGTAAAAAACATATCATATTTTTCATTCAAACAGCATTTACAATCTACAATGGGCTGGGAAGTATGTTAGGCACTGGAGATACAGAGAAGAAAACATCATCCCTGTCCTTGAGGACAAATGGGTAGCTATCCAGAAATAAATAACTTGGATCCATAGACACATCTTACACCAAAATACACCAAAATAAAAAATTAAAATCTAAAAATGAAGCCGACGGCGGGCCACGGTGGCTCACACCAGTAATCCCAGCACTTTGGGAGGCCGAGGCAGATGGATTGCTTGAGTTCAGGGGTTAGAGACCAGCCTGGCAAACACGCTGAAATCCCATCTTTACAAAATATAAAAAACTGAGCCAGGCATGGTGACACATGCCTGTAGTCCCAGCTACTCTGGAGGCTGAGGTGGGAGGATCACTTACGCTCAGGAGGCGGAGTTTGCAGTGAGCCAAGATCACGCCACTGCACTCCAGCCTGGGTGACAGAGCAAGCCTCTGTCTCAAACAAAAATAAAATAACAAAAATGAAGCTGACACTGGGCACACTGCCTGTGGGTTAGCCCTGCTCTGCAAGGAGCAGCACAAAAAGCAAAAAAATGAAACCATTCCCAATACATACAAATGAAAAAATACTTGAGGTGATGGATACACCAAATACCCTGACTTGATCATTGCACACTCTACGAACATAACAAAATGTTACATGTACCCCATAAATACATACAAATATTATGTATAAATTTAAAAATGTTTTAAATGAAACCACAACTAACCATAATTGCTCTAGTAGGTACCATGGAAGATTGTAGTTAATTATCTCAAACCGGGAGGACAGATACCCTTCTAAGCATAAACCAAACCCAGAAATCATAGAAGAAAGGACTGATGAATTTAACCATATAAAAATAAGAGAAATTCTAAATGGCGAAACCTATGATAGCAAGATTTAAAAAAAATCAAACAAAGGACATGCTGAATGAAACAATTTACAATTCATATGGCAAAAGGCTAATTTCCCTAATATACAAAGAACTCCTACAAATCAATAAGAAAAAAACCATCATCCCAATTTTAAAATGAACAAAAGACAGAAATAGCGAACAGTAAAATAAATACATGGCCCTAAGCTCATGAAAATATCCTTAACTTCACTCATAGTAGGAAAAATACAAAGTAATACTATATTTAAAAACCATTTTTCAGCTGGGTGTGGTGGCTTACATATGTAATCCCAGCATTTTGGGAGACTGAGGCAGGAGGATCACTTGAGGCCAGGAGTTCAAGACCAGCCTGTGCAACATAGTGAGACCCATCTTTCCAAAAAAAAAAAAAAAATTAGCTGGGTGTGGTGGCATGTGCCTGTAGTCCCAGCTACTTGCAAGGGTGAAATGGGAAGATTGCTTGAGCTTGTGAGGTGGAGTTTATAGTGAGCCAAGATCACACCACTGCACTCCAGCCTGGGTGATGGAGCGAGATCCTACCTCAAAAAAAAAAAAACAAAAAAAAACACCATTTTTCAATATAACAAACTGATGGCCAGAGTATGAGGAAATAGATACTCTCTTATATTACTGGTGAAACCATCAAAAGAGGGCAATTTGGCAACATCTATTAAAGTTATTTATATTTGTACAATTTGACCCAGCAAAAGAAATGTATCTTACAGATATACTAGCAATATAAAAAGGGTTATTAATAGCAGCATTCTTTTTAATGGCAAAGTATTTTAAATGACCTAAATGTCAACCAGTATGGAACTAGTTAAATAAAGTATGGTTCTTTCAGTGTAATACAGTGGAGTTATTTTTTAAATGGGGGAGATTCCACTTCCAAATGGCAATGTGAAGAGCTCCACAGATCCACTTCCCAGTGAAACTCCCTAGTAGGTAAAAATTACACACACACACACACACACACACACACACATTTAAACTCTCTGGAAATTGCCCTAAGGGCATAGAGCAAATGAATAAATATTTATGCAAGAAAACCTACTAAATCACAGTAAGAAGAAGAGTCTGGGATACTTGAGAAATGACCCACACCCTACCTGACCCCAGTTCAGCATGATGGAAACTCCACTCCACTCCAGGCAGATATGACCAAGAAGACAAGACATCCCCTGTCGCTTGGTCCCGGTCAAAGGCTATAACATCTCCCCAGGAAGGGCAGACCTCCAGCATTTCCCAACCACCCCAGCTCCAGCAGGAGAAGCTAAATTCCTGGCAATTTAGACCAAGAGGGCTGCCCTCCTCCACCCACCCCCCACTCATAGGTCAGAGGCTCTACTCAGGTGCAGCAGCAGGACAAAAATACTGCAGCCCTGATGGCCCTTGTCCCAGCTGCCTTAAAGGGCAGAGGTTCTACACTGGCAAGCCAATAAGACTAGAGGTTACTGGCCTTTCCCAATGCTCTGCTAATTAAACACATGTGACACTCCAAGAAGAACGAGCCAGTGTCCCCACTCCATTTCCAGAGTAGAGGCTCAGAGATATAGCACAAGGGAAGAAGCAATGCTCAAGAACTATTTTTATTTTTCTTTTTTTTTTTTAGATGGAGTTTTGTTCTTGTTGCCCAAGCTGGAGTGTAATGGTGCGATCTTGGCTGACTACAACCTCTGCCTCCCGGGTTCAAGCAACTCTCCTGCCTCAGCCTCCCGAGTAGCTGGGATTACAGGTGCCCACCGCCACGCCTGGCTAATTTTTGTATTTTTAGTAGAGATGTGGTTTCACATGTTGGCCAGACTGGTCTTGAACTCCTGACCTCAGGTGATCCACCCGCCTCTGCCTCCCAAAGTGCTAGAATTACAGGTGTGAAGCACCGCAATTGGCCAAGAACTATTTTTAAAAACCACAACTGGCCTCATGCAGTGGCTCATGCCTGTAATCCCAGCACTTTGGGAGGCCAAAGTGGGCGGATCACAAGGTCAGGAGTTCAAGACCCGCCTAACCAACATGGTGAAACCCCCATCTCTACTAAAAATACAAAAATTAGCCGAACATGGTGTTGGGCACCTGTAATCCCAGCTACTAGGGATGCTGAGGCAGGAGAATTGCTTGAACCCAGGAGGCAGAGGTTGCGGTGAGCCGAGATCACACCACTGCACACAGCCTGGGTGACAGAGCAAGACTCTGTCTCAGAAAAAAGAAAAAAAAGAAAAAAACACAACTAACATACTTTAATGGTCAAAAGTTTATTGGCTGGGCGCAGTGGCTGATGCCTGTAATCCCAGCACTTTGGAAGGCTGAGGTGGGTGGATCACGAGGTCAGGAGTTCAAGACCAATCTGGCCAAGACACTGAAACCCCGTCTTTACTAACAATACAAAAATTAGTCAGGTGCGGTGACAGCCACCTGTAATCCCAGCTACTCAGGAGGCTGAGGCAGGAGAATCACTTAAACCCCGGGGGGGTGGGGCAGAGGTTGCAGTGAGCTGAGATTATGCCACTGCACTCCAGCCTGGGAGGCAGAGTGAGACTCCAACTCAAAAAAAAAAAAAAAAGAAAAAGAAAAAAGAAAAGTTAAATGTTCTTTTCCTAAGATCAAGAACAAGACAAGGGTGTCCACTCGTGCCACTCCTATTCCTCATTGTACTAGAAGTTCTAACCAGGGCAATTAGGCAAGAGAATGAAATACTAGATTGGTGCAAAAGTAATTGCGGTTTTGCCATTACTTTTAATAAAAGGCACCTTGATCGAAAAGGAAGAAGTAAACTATCTCTATTTGCAGATGACATGATCTTGCATGTAGAAAATCCCCAAAAATCCACTAAAAACCAATAAAACTAATAAACAGTTTCATCCAGGTTGCAGGGTACAAGATCAATATACAAAAATCATTTGTATTTCTATACAGAATCAATAAACTAAAAATGAAATGAGAAAATAATTCCATTCATAACAGCATCAAAAAGAATTAAATACTTTGGAATAAATTTATCAAAAGAAATATAAAACTTACTCTGAAAACTGCAAAGCATTGTTAAAAGAAATTGAAGACCTAAATAAATGGAAAGATATGACATGTTCATGGATCAGAAGACTTGATATTGTTAAGATGGCAATACTCCCTAAATTGATCTACAGACTTAGGGCAATAGCCATCAAAATTCCAACTGGTTTCTTTGCAGAAACTGATAAAGTGATCCTAAAATTTGTTTGGAAATTTGAGAGACCCAGAAAAGTCAAAACAGTTTTGAAAAAGAAGAACAAAGTTGGAGGACTCACACTTCCCAATTTCAAAACTTACTACAAAGCTACAGTAATCTATACAATGTGATACTACCATAAGGACAGACAAATCAATGGAATGGAGTTCAGAGTCCAGAAATAAACGCTCTCATTTAGAGTCAATTGGTTTTTGACAAGGGTGCCAAGACAATGCAATAGGAGAAAGAGTAACCTTTTAAACAAATGGTGCTGGGACAATCAGATCTCCACATGAAAAAGAATGAAGTTGGACTCCCTTACCTCACACCGTATACAGAAGTTAACTCAAAATGGATCAAAGACCTAAATGTAAGCACTAAAAGTATAAAACTTTTATAAGAAAACATAGGTATAATTCATGACCTTGGATTTGGCAATGGATTCTTAGATATGACACCAAAACCACAAGCAACAGAATTTAAAAAATAGATAAACTGGACATCATGAAAATTTAAAACGTTCTTTATTTTTATTTTTGAGATGGAGTCTCACTCTGTTGCCCAGGCTGGAGTGCAGTGGCACAATCTTGGCTCACTGCAACCTCTGCCTCCTGGGTTCAAGTGATTCTCCTGCCTCAACCTCCCAAATAGTTGGGACTACAGGTATGTGCCACCACCCCCAGCTAGTTTTTTTTTGTATTTTTAGTAGAGACGAGGTTTCACCATGTTGGTCAGGCTGGTTTCCAACTCCTGACCTCAAATGATCTGCCTGCCTCAGCCTCCCAAAGTGCTGGGATTACAGGCGTGAGCCACTGTGCCCAGCCGAAAATTAAAAGCTTTTGTTCTTCAAACAACATCATCAAGAAAAGACAACCCACAGAAAAGGAAAAAATATTTGCAAATGATATATCTGATCAGAGATGTGTATCTAGAATATATTTAAGATCTAGAATATATTTAAAACTAGACATCTAGAATATATATATAGAGAGAGAATGTATTTTTGACTATTATAAAAAAACAGAAAATAACAAGTGATGGAAAAGATGTGAAGAAATGGGAACCTTGTGCATTGCTGCTGGGAATATAAAATTGTGCAGCCACTGTAGAAAATAAAATGGCAATTTCTCAAATAATTAAGCACAGAATTACCATATTATCCAGCAATCCCACTTCTGTGTATATACCCAAAATAAGTGAAAGCTGGGACTTGAACAGATATTTGTACACCCATGTTCATATTAGCAAATCAAAAGGTGGAAGCAACTCAAGTGCTCATTGACAGATGAATAAATAAATTAAATGTAGTATATCTATACAATGGAATATTACTCAGCTCTTAAAAGGAAGGAAATATGGACACATGCTACAACTCGAAGATAAAACTCAAAGACATTATGCTAAAGGAAATAAACCAGTAACAAAAGAACAAATATATGATTTCTCTTATGTGAGGTTCCTTTTTTTTTAAAATTTTATTATTATTATTATTATACTTTAAGTTCTAGGGTACATGTGCATAATGTGCAGGTTTGTTACATATGTATACTTGTGCCATGTTGGTGTGCTGCACCTATCAACTCGTCAGCACCCATCAACTCGTCATTTACATCAGGTATAACTCCCAATGCAATCCCTCCCCCCTACCCCCTCCCCATGATAGGCCCTGGTGTCTGATGTTCCCCTTCCCGAGTCCAAGTGATCTCATTGTTCAGTTCCCACTTATGAGTGAGAACATGCGGTGTTTGGTTTTCTGTTCTTGTGATAGTTTGCTAAGAATGATGGTTTCCAACTGCATCCATGTCCCTACAAAGGACACAAACTCATCCTTTTTTATGGCTGCATAGTGTTCCATGGTGTATATGTGCCACATTTTCTTAATCCAGTCTGTCACTGATGGACATTTGGGTTGATTCCAAGTCTTTGCTATTGTGAATAGTGCCGCAATAAACATATGTGTGCATGTGTCTTTATAGCAGCATAATTTATAATCCTTTGGGTATATACCCAGTAATGGGATGGCTGGGTCATATGGTACATCTAGTTCTAGATCCTTGAGGAATCGCCATACTGTTTTCCATAATGGTTGAACCAGTTTACAATCCCACCAACAGTGTAAAAGTGTTCGTATTTCTCTGCATCCTCTCCAGCACCTGTTGTTTCCTGACTTTTTAATGATCGCCATTCTAACTGGTGTGAGATGGTTTCTCATTGTGGTTTTGATTTGCATTTCTCTGATGGCCAGTGATGATGAGCATTTTTTCATGTGTCTGTTGGCTGTATGAATGTCTTCTTTTGAGAAATGTCTGTTCATATCCTTTGCCCACTTTTTGATGGGATTGTTTGTTTTTTTCTTGTAAATTTGTTTGAGTTATTTGTATGTTCTGGATATTAGCCCTTTGTCAGATGAGTAGATTGCAAAAATTTTCTCCCATTCTGTAGGTTGCCTGTTCACTCTGATGGTAGTTTCTTTTGTTGTGCAGAAGCTCTTTAGTTTAATGAGATCCCATTTGTCAATTTTGGCTTTTGCTGCCGTTGCTTTTGGTGTTTTAGACATGAAGTCTTTGCCCATGCCTATGTCCTGAATGGTACTACCTAGGTTTTCCTCTAGGGTTTTTATGGTATTAGGTCTAACATTTAAGTCTCTAATCCATCTTGAATTAATTTTCGTATAAGGAGTAAGGAAAGGATCCAGTTTCAGCTTTCTACTTATGGCTAGCCAATTTTCCCAGCACCATTTATTAAATAGGGAATCCTTTCCCCATTTCTTGTTTCTCTCAGGTTTGTCAAAGATCAGATGGCTGTAGATGTGTGGTATTATTTCTGAGGACTCGGTTCTGTTCCATTGGTCTATATCTCTGTTTTGGTACCAGTCCCATGCTATTTTGGTTACTGTAGCCTTGTAGTATAGTTTGAAGTCAGGTAGCGTGATGCCTCCAGCTTTGTTCTTTTGACTTAGGATTGTCTTGGAGATGCAGGCTCTTTTTTGGTTCCATATGAACTTTAAAGCAGTTTTTTCCAATTCTGTGAAGAAACTCGTTGGTAGCTTGATGGGGATGGCATTGAATCTATAAATTACCTTGGGCAGTATGGCCATTTTCACGATATTGATTCTTCCTATCCATGAGCATGGTATGTTCTTCCATTTGTTTGTGTCCTCTTTTATTTCACTGAGCAGTGGTTTGTAGTTCTCCTTGAAGAGGTCCTTTACATCCCTTGTAAGTTGGATTCCTAGGTGTTTTATTCTCTTTGAAGCAATTGTGAATGGAAGTTCATTCATGATTTGGCTCTCTGTTTGTCTGTTACTGGTGTATACGAATGCTTGTGATTTGTGCACATTAATTTTGTATCCTGAGACTTTGCTGAAGTTGCTTATCAGCTTAAGGAGATTTTGGGCTGAGACAATGGGGTTTTCTAAATATACAATCATGTCATCTGCAAAGAGGGACAATTTGACTTCTTCTTTTCCTAACTGAATACCCTTGATTTCTTTCTCTTGCCTGATTGCCCTAGCCAGAACTTCCAACACTATGTTGAATAGGAGTGGTGAGAGAGGGCATCCCTGTCTTGTGCCAGTTTTCAAAGGGAATTTTTCCAGTTTTTGCCCATTCAGTATGATATTGGCTGTGAGTTTGTCATAAATAGCTCTTATTATTTTGAGATACGTTCCATCAATACCGAATTTATTGAGCATTTTCAGCATGAAGGGCTGTTGAATTTTGTCAAAAGCCTTTTCTACATCTATTGAGATAATCAAGAGTAGTCAAATACATAGAGACAGAAGGTAGAATGGCAGTTGCCAGGAGCTGCGGAGAGGAGGGAATGGAAAGTTAGTATTTTTAATGGATACAGTTTCAGTTGGGAAGATGAAAAAGTTTTGGAAATGGATGGTGGTGATGGTTGCACAACAATGTGAATGTACTTAATGCCATAGAACTGTATACTTAAAAATGGTTTAAATGGTAAATTTTATGTTGTGTATACTTTACCACAATAAAAATAAGATGATGCAATTTTAAAATAGGCAAAGCATCTAAATAGACATTTCTTCAAAGAAGATACGCAAATAACCAACAAGAACAGGAAAAGATGGTCAATATCACTAGTCATCAAAAAAATACAAATCAGAGCCACAGTGAGATACCACTTCACACTCACTAGGACTGCTATGATCAAAAAGACAGATAATAAAAAGTATTGATGAAGATTTGGTTAATTGAAACCCTCATACACTACTGGTGGGAATGTAAAATGGTACAGCCTCTGCAGAAAACAGTTTGACACTTTCTCAAAAGGTTAAACATAGGACTACTCAATTCTACTCCTAGGTACCTACTCAATAAAAATAAAAACATATGTTCACAAAAAATTTGTACACAGATATGGATAGCAGCATTATTAATAATAGCCCAAAATAGAAACCACTCAAATGTTCATCAATTGATGAATGGATAAATAAAATGTGGTATGTCCATACAATCAAATATTATTATTTATTAGTTTATTATAAACTAATAAAATACTAACAAATGTCACAACATGAACTTTAAAAACTATATGCTAAGTGAAATAAGTCAGTCACAAAAAAACACATATTCTACAATTGCATTTATATGAAAAGTCCATAATAGTCAAATATATAGAGACAGGAAGTAGATCAATGGCTGCCAGTGGTTGAGAGGGTTGGGAGGAAATGGGGAATGATGGTTCATGGGTATAGGTTTCTTTTTGAGGTGACAAAAACGTTCTAAAGTTGATTGTTGTGCCAGGTGCAGTGGCAAGGGGCCTGTAGTCCCAACTACTCGAGAGGCTGAGGTGGGAGGATTGCTTGAGCCCAGGAGCCGGAGGCCAGCCTGGCCAACATAGAGGGATCCTGTCTCCAGAAAAAAAAACAAAATAAAATAAAAAAGTTCTGATGGTTGCACAATTCTGTGAATATACTAAAAACTAGTAAATCATACTCTTAAGTAGGTGAATTGCATGGTATGTGAATTATAGCACAATCAAGCTGTGGTTTTTTGTGTTTTTGTTTTTGTTTTTGTTTTTGTTTTGAGACAGAGTCTTGCTCTGTCTCCCAGGCTGGAGTGCAGTGGCATGATCTTGGCGTACTGCAACCTCTGCCTCCCAGGTTCAAGCGATTCTCCCTGCTCAGCTTCCCGAGTAGCTGGGATTACAGGTGCACGCAACCATGCCCGGCTAATTTTTGCATTTTTTTTTTTAGTAGAGATGGGGTTTCACCATGTTAGTCAGGCTAGTCTGGAGCTCCTGACCTCAGGTGATCCGCCCGCCTCAGCCTCCCAAAGTGCTGGGATTACAGGCGTGAGCCACCGCGCCCGGCCAAGCTGTGGTTTGTTTTTGTTTTCGTTTTTGTTTTTGTTTTTTGAGACGGAGTCTCGCTCTGTCGCTCAGGCTGGAGTGCAGTGGCCGGATCTCCACTCACTGCAAGCTCCGCCTCCCGGGTTCACGCCATTCTCCTGCCTCAGCCTCCCAAGTAGCTGGGACTACAGGCGCCCTCCACCTCGCCCGGCTAATTTTTGTATTTTTAGTAGAGACGGGGTTTCACCGTGTTAGCCAGGGTGGTCTCGATCTCCTGACCTCGTGATCCACCCGTCTCAGCCTCCCAAACAAGCTGTATTTTTTAAAAAATATGAGTGAAATTATTTTAAACGAGGGAGCTCTTTAGGTTTAGAGATACATATATCCAATCGATAGAAAGGCACAGATATAGATACATAGATCTCCAATACATATTGTTAAGTGAAAAGAGATATAAGACAGCATGTGAGAAATGTACCATTTCTAAGCCGAGCGTGGTGGCTCACTCCTGTAATCCCAGCATTTTGGGAGGCTGAGGCGGGTGGATCACCTGAGGTCGGGAGTTTGAGACCAGCCTGGCTAACATGACAAAACCCCGTCCCCACTAAAACTACAAAAATTAGCCAGGCATGGTGGCAGGAGCTGTAATCCCAGCTACTTGGAGAAGACAGGCTGGAAAATCGCTGAATCTGGGAGGCAGAGGTGCAGTAACCTGAATCTGCATGGTACAGTCAGCCTGAGATGAAACTCCATCTCAAAAAAAAAAAAAAAAAAAGGACCATTTCTCTAAAAAGGAAGAAAAATTCTATATACATGCACAATTGCTTATATATGAATAGTTTATCTCCACAGCTTTTCTCAACAAATGTTCAAAGAACAAAGCCCCAAAGAAAATTATTTGTGTGACTATTTTCTCAATTCCTCCAAGAACTGCACATAACTAATGTCATTCTAGATGCATAGGAGATAAGTTTATTCATTACACACAATGGATGCCAGAGGGTATCAGGCCTGGGCTGCAAAAGGATATCAAAGTAACTGAAAATCCTGGTTGCCACTGGAATAAGGATGGGAAGGAATTTTTTTTCTAGTACGCCCTTTCATACCTTATGAATTCTGACCCAAAAAATAAATATTAATTTAAAAAATTTAATTGAAGTTTATCTATGAAAAAGGAACAAAATAGATTTAACTAAAGGTGGATATAGAATTAATGAAGTCTCAGAGGCCAGATGCGGTGGCTCACGCCTGTAATCCCAGCACTTTGGGAGGCCGAGGCGGGCAGATCACGAGGTCAGGAGATCGAGACCATCCTGGCTAACACGGTGAAAACCCGTCTCTACTAAAAATACAAAAAATTACCGGGCTTGGTGGCACGCGCCTGTAGTCCCAGTTACTTGGGAGGCTGAGGCAGGAGGAGAATCGCTTGAACCCGGGAGGCGGAGGTTGCAGTGAGCTGAGATCACGTCCCTGCATTCCAGCCTGGGCGACAGAGCCAGACTCTATCTCAAAAAAAAAAAAAAAAAAAAGGATTAATGAAGTCTCATTTCTTCTCACAAGACAGTGGTTACTATAGCATGTTTACTGACTGAGGCTAAGAATCTGATGGAGATGGAAAAGTTGAAGATATACGAAAGAAGAAAAAATAATATCGATCTAGCCAGGTGCCTGTAGAGATGGGAGGATACAGGACATCTTCAGAGTGGGAGGGGACAAGGATAGAGAAGGCAGCCTAAGAGAGGTGAAGGAAGTTTGAAAGAGCATCTATGGGGAATGGGAGCAAAAGGTGCCTAGTTATAGTAAACGGCCTGCTAGGTCATTGTGGTTCCACTGTATTTCGAAGGCGGCAGAGGGTTATGCATTTCACTTGAGGCTTCACATCTGAGTAGAGCCACCGCAAACTACAGTGCAAGTTCAAGTTAAGGCAACTAAGATGGGACTTTTTTGGGAAACCTTGTAACATGGGGACTGGCTAAAGAAGTTAGAACTATTGGCCGGGCGCGGTGGCTCAAGCCTGTAATCCCAGCACTTTGGGAGGCCGAGACGGGCGGATCACGAGGTCAGGAGATCCAGACCATCCTGGCTAACACGGTGAAACCCCATCTCTACTAAAAAATACAAAAAAAAACTAGCCAGGCGAGGTGGCGGGCGCCTGTAGTCCCAGCTACTCGGGAGGCTGAGGCAGGAGAATAGCATAAACCTGGGAGAAGGAGCTTGCAGTGAGCCGAGATCCGGCCACTGCACTCCAGCCTGGGCGACAGAGCGAGACTCCGTCTCAAAAACAAAAACAAAAACAAAAACAAAAACAAAAAAACAAAAGAAGTTAGAACTATTGAACTTGAATAAAATGAATATAAAATGAGGCATGTGAGAAGAAGGCCATAGATAATAGCCAAATATGTGATGGTTTGCCATGTAAAACAAGACAGAATTAGGAGATTGTCTAGCTCTAAAATTCTGTGATTTCTCTTCCCAAATAGACAATAAGCAATCACTGGTTTTTGAATGAATGTATATAAGTACTGAAAACAGACTGGAGAGATGGGAAGGGTCATAATGCAGTGAATTAAGGAGTGAATGGAAAAGAAGGGAAAAAAAGAGTAAATGCAGACTACTCTTCTGAGAAGCTAGGCTATGAAGGAAAAGAGAAAATGAAATTTAGCTAAACAGAAATGCAGAATTCAGGAAGAGCACAATGATAATATCTAATAGCATATTCCATTGACTCAAAGATGCACATTTCTTCATGTTTTTAAAATTTCTGAAATTGGGACGCATCTTACAATTAATGGAATCTCACGTTTGCTGTCGGCTAGCAGCAGTTGTGATGTAGTTGTCATTGCCTGACACCTTCTGGTAAGATCAAAAAAGCACCAGCGTCAAAACTTGCATAATGGATGTCAGCAACTTAGAAGAAAACAATAGTAGGACACATTTTTCCCCCCAGGAAATCATCAGTGTTCTTAATGACAAAAAAAATAATATTTTATGGAAAACTCAGAACATGTTGACTGAGTCAAACGGTAATTCGAAGTCAGATCTCCAAATGTAAAAATATTTTAGAAATACTTTAACCAGTTTTATTTATTTCCTTTCAATGTTCCTTATCACATATGCAAGAGAGTGATATATGATAAAAATCCGTTTCTAAATAAGTCTTTTAAAAAAAGAGAGAGAGAGAGAGACAGGGTTTTGCCAGGTTGTCCAGGCTGGTCTCAAACTCCTGGGACCAAGCAATCCATTCGCCCCAACGTCCCAAAGTGCTGGGATTACAGGCATGAGCCACCGTGCTCAGCTCCTAAACAAGAATTAAACAGAACCTTCAATCATTATAAAATATAAATTCTAGATACTAAAATTGTCTTGTGCTGTAATTTATTTATTTACTTAGAGACTGCATCTCTCTCTGTCACCCAGCCTGGAGGGCAGCTGGCATAATCATAGCTCACTGCAGCCTTGAACTGCTGGCCTCAAGAGAGTCTCCTGCCTCAGCCTCCCAAAGTGCTGGGAACACCATGCCCAGCCTTGTGTTATAATTTAGTTGGCAGTATTTTGTTCTTTATTAGCGGTGCTTAAAATATGGGTGCATCTTATAGTCAATGATTTTCAGATTAGATGAAATAAAATAATTCTACATCTTGAACAGTGTTTATCACAGTACCATATTAGTAGGTGCAAACGTGCTCATTTAGTAGGCATTAACATATTTATTCAACAAATATTTATTGAGCATTTACTACATACCAGGTACTGGATACTAAACTTAAAATGGTCAGTAATACATAGTTCTATAGCTCTCATTCTCATGAGCTTAATCATTAGGTAGGACAGTGGCTCCCAAACTGGTCCCTCAGAATTAGTTCCTCAAGATACTTCAAGAAAAAATAGTTCTATGGTCAGATTAATCTGAGAAAAGTCACACACTAAATTCACTTCGTCAGAATGTAATTATCACATTAAAGGCTTTTTAAAAATCCTGTGGTAAAGGAGGTTGCTTAATTTGGTTTCACCCTACATATTTCAAACTTATTAATGATGTAAACCCAGATTCAGAATTGTGATACATAATATAAAAAGAGCTCCCACAAATCTATTGGAAAAAGACAAACAATATGGGCAAAGGACATCAATAGGCAACCGAT
Source organism: Papio anubis (assembly GCF_008728515.1). Classification (NCBI taxonomy): domain Eukaryota; kingdom Metazoa; phylum Chordata; class Mammalia; order Primates; family Cercopithecidae; genus Papio; species Papio anubis. The sequence continues at coordinate 80,704,771 of NC_044996.1, read as the reverse complement.
GGAAAAAAATTGGTTAATGACCAATATATCTGAAAAAAATACTCAACTTCACTCATAATTAAGAAATACAAATTAAAACAATGAGTGAGCCAATTTTTGGTCATCAGATTGGCAAAGATGGAAAAAGATTAATGATAATGTGTTGTGAAGATATAAGGAAGAAATTTCCATTTATTGCTGTTTTGAGTGTGTGAAGGGGATCAATGTTTCAAGAGAATGATTTGGCAATATCTACCAATTTTACTTCTATGAATTTATCTTATAGAAATACTTGCACAGGTGCCCAGAGATTTACGTACAAAGGATGTCCACTATAATATTGCTTGACTAGTGAAAAACTGGAAAGAACCCAAATGTCCATCACTTGGGCATTTAATAAACTATATTACATCCACACAAAGGTCTACTATAAAGCCGTTATAAAGATAAGAGAGTTCTAATTGAAGATGTCTGATTAAAGATATGTGCTTATCTCCCTCCCTTTTGACATCCCATTAAAATGGTAATAAAAGAATAAGCCCTTAACAGTGAAGAAAATGGGCTTAACAAATTTCTGGAAGATTGGAAGTGTGTCAACTGATGAAACAGAATGGAACAAGCCAATGTGCCTGGCAGAATCCCAGAGAGGTTCCTGTTTCAGAGCTAGGAAGTGCTCAAGGTCAAAATAAGAAGGGAGTCTGAAAATTAGGGGGTGAACTGAAAACCTATGAAAGAAGTGCCCCCATTGACTCCTTATGATCCCCCAGCCATCATCCCCATATTTAGCATAGTTAACCCAATCTTTATCTCCTAGCCAAAAAAAGGAGGGGAGGGGAGGGGAGGGGAGGGAGGTAAGGAGATAAGAGAAAAGGAAGAAAAGAAAAGAAAAGGAAACTGGAGGACTCAATAGAAATAGAATAAGCTGCCTAAAGAAAACTAAGGGTCACGTAGGTGCTAGTGCCACAGAGCAAAAGAAAATTCTTCCTAATCTGGCATTTGAGGGCCTGCAGCCTAAAGGCAGCTTCCCTAACCCAAGTCTAAAAGAGAAAGTTGCTAGTCACAAGCCCTGACCAGTTACACAGATGTCTTAGTTAGACTCCCTATTCAGGGGAAAATCTCAGTGAAAAATGGATCTGCATATATAAAGTAGAGAAACCTGTATCAACTACCTATTGTTTCATTTTTAAATATGAAGAAACAATCAAAGACTACCAGAAATATGAAGAAAAATAGCATATAAAAAGAAACGCCAAGATAAACAAGCAGAATTAACCTAGAGGGAACAGAGATACTTCAGAGTAGATTGTAAGGATCTACTAAGATCAAAGGAGGGGAAAAAGTCCACACCTAGACACTATATCATTTTACACTATCAGGAATAAAAAGAAAATTGTAACTGCTCCCAGAAAGGAAAAGTAGGTTACTCGTAAAGAAACAAAAAGCAGATTTCTCATTAACAACACCGGATGCGAGACCACTTTACAATTCCGAGGGAAAATTACTCTGAAGTTAGAATTAGAAACCCATCCAAAGCCAGGCACGGTGGCTCACGCCTGTAATCCCAGAACTTTGGGAGGCTGAGGCAGGGGGATCACGAGGTCAAGAAATCAAGACCATCCTGGCCAACATGGTGAAACCCCATCTCTACTAAAAATACAAAAATTAGCTGGGCATGGTGGTTCACGCCTGTAGTCCCAGATACTCAGGAGGCCAAGGCAGGAGAATCACTTGAACCTGGGAAGCGATGTTGCCGTGAGCAGAGATAGCGCCATTGCACTCCAGCCTGGCAACAGAGCGAGACTCCATCTCAAAAAAATAAATAAATAAAAACTAAAAAACCCAGTCAAATCATCACAAGCATGTACTCTAACAAAACCTGAGTAAATGCAAGAAAGAAAAAAACATGGGAAGCAAGAAATAGTAGATAACTCGTAAATCCAATGAGAGAAAAGCTATAAGGTTAAAAATTATAAAGTAGGTCTGAAAAGCGATCAGTCCAATTTAGAATAAGAAACCAGTGCTACAGATCTGAATAGACATTTCTCAAAAGAAGACACACAAATGGCCAACAGGTATATGAAAAAATCCTCAACATCACTACTTATCAGGGAAATGCAAATCAAAGTCACAGTGAGATATCATCTCAGCTAGAATGACTATCACCAAAAAGACAAAAAATAGCAAATGCTGGTGAAAATGCAAAGAAAAGATAACTCTTATACACTGTCAGTGGGAATGCTAACTAGTATAGCCATTATGGAAAACAGTATGGAAGTTTCTCAAAAAAACAGGAATAAAACTATCATACAACCCTGCAATTCCACTACTGGGTATCAAAAGGAAAGGAACTCATATATATCAAAGGCATATGTGCACCCCCATATTTATTGCAGCACTATTCACAATGACCAAGATACGGAATCAACTTGTGTCCATCAACAGATGAATGGCAGATGAATGGATAAATAAAATGTATAGATACACAATGGAATACTATCTATCCCTAAAAAAAGAATGAAATCCTGTCATTTGCAGCAACATGGATGGAACTGGAGGAATACATTATATTGAGTGATATAAGTCAGGCACAGAAAGACAAATATCACATGTTCTCATTCATATTTGGGAGCTAGAAAAATTTATGTCATGGTGATAGAGAGTAGACTGATAGTTACCAGAGACTGGGAAGTGTATGGGGGGAATGAAGAGAGACTAGTGAATGGGTACAAACACTGTTAGAAGGAGTAAGTGCTAGTGTTCCATAGCATAGTAGGGTGACTATGGTTAATAATACATTGCATATTTCAAAATAGCTAGAAGAGAAGATTTGAAATGTTCCCAACACAAAGAAATGATAAATGTTCAGGGTGACAGATATCCTGAATATCCTGATTTGATCATTATACGTTGTATGCATGTGTCAAAATATCAAATGTACCCCCAAAATATGTACAAATATTATGTATCAATTAAAAAAGAAACCAGTGCTATAGAAAGAATGTCTTCAAGAAGAATGAAATAAGCCAGGTGCAGTGGCTCATGCCTGTAATCCCAGCACTTTGGGAGGCTGAGGCAGGAGGATCACTTGAGCTCAGGAGTTCAAGATCAGCCTAGGCAATATAGTAAGACCCCCTTTCAATTAAAAAAAAAAGAAGAAGAAGAATGAAATAGATTCCAATCAATAAGTAGACTGAGTAAGGAGCTGGAAAATATTAATGGTCTGAAGAAGTCAACTGGGCATGGTAGCTCATGCCTGTAATCTCAGTACTTTGGGAGGCCGAGGTGAGAGGATCACTTGAGCCAGGAGTTCAAGACAAGTCTGGGCAACATAGTGAGACCCTGTCTCTACCAAAAAAAAAAAAAGAAAGAAAGAAATTAGCTGAGTGCTGTGGCATGTGCCTGTAGTCCCAGCTAATCAGGAGGCTGAGGGGGGAGGATCACTTGAGCCCGACAGGTGGAGGCTGTAGTGAGCCATGATCGTGCTACTGCACTCCAGCCTGGGTGACAGAGTGAGATCCTGTATCAAACAAAAGAAGAAGAAGAAGAAGAAGAAGAAGAAGAAGAAGAAGAAGAAGAAGAAGAAGAAGAAGAAGTCGTCATGTCTCTTTTCTCAAAAAGAAAATACAAAAAGCAATTAGAAACTCCAGGAAAAACAAATAAATAAAAACTATACAAGAAAATAATGACAGAAATATGGAACAAAATTTCCATTCTTGATAATATGATGGATTAGGATCTGCACCAACCCTCTCACAGAAAATCACTTAAGAGACTGGATAAAGCATAAAATATCTTATTTAAAAACATCAAAGGACTGATAAGATGATAAAGAATTATCGAGATAAAAGGGAATTCATACAGACATGTGGTATACTGAAGCTGCTTTTGGCATGAGAATATTTACAAAACCTGGTAACCTTCAGTTAAATTCCTCATAGACCCTTAGGTCCATCCAAGGTGGAGCAACTAAAAGGAGGTCCTCTTTCTGTACCCTTGGGTCTTAGCTGGATTCAGAAAGGGCTACAACCTTAAGTAAGGGTAGATTAGAATGTAATCCCATCCCACCCTATTCCCCAACCCAAAGGGATTGAAGAAAAAGTTGCCTTTGCTCTGAACAGAGTAGAGGCGATAAATAAGTCCCTGAGAAATGGAACAATAAGCTGGTCCTTGCACAAGTTTACAGTTAAAATATACACCACTGGTGTTCTAAAAATCTTAAATTAGTTTACACAGTCAGAGACTAGCATTGCCCATAAGCACCTAGCAGAAGCAAACACAACTTTCTGAAAAAATGCTCTTTTACCCTATGCCTCAAAAAATTCCGACAAATAATTTTCCAAGAAAAATCAGCAGATGAGCAGCTCACTGTCACAAATTACTAAAGCTCACTTCTCTCTCACCAGAAAGTTTAAATTATTTTTAAAAATACTGGCCAGGCATGGTGGCTCACGTCTGTAATCCCAACACTTTAGGAGGCCAAGGCGGGAGGATTGCTTGAGCCCAAGAGTTTGAGACTAGCCTGGGCAACATGGTGAAACCCCATCTCTACCAAAAAATACAAAAATTAGCGGAGTGTGGTAGCCCACACCTGTAGTTCCAGCTATTTGGAAGGTTGAGGTGGAAGGATCACTTGAGCCCAGGAGGCAGAGGTTGCGGCAAGCCAAAATTGCACCATGTCTAAAAAAAAAAAAACAAAAAAAAAACAAAAAAAAACCTTAAAATGCCAATTTTTGGTAAGGATGTGGAGCAACTTGAACTCTCATAATTACTAGCAGGAAAGTAAATTGATACAACCACTTTGGAAACCTCCTTGGCAGTATCTAATAAGGCTAAACATACAAGTACCCTGTGACCCAGAAATTCCACTCCAAGGCAAACACTAAACAGCGATGAGTGCATATATCCATCACAAGATATGCACAAGAATATTCAGCTTTATTCACAATAGCCAAACATTAAAAAGTACCCAAATGTCCATCAATAGAATTAATGGTGGCGTATCCATAAGAAGAAATACTAGCATTAAAAAAGAACAAACTATTGATATAGGTAACAGCATGAATGAATCTCTAAAACATTATTCTGAGCAAAAGAACCCAGACACAGAAAAGTACATACTGTTCAATTCCACTTACATGGCATTCTAGAAGAGACAAATCTGTAGTAACAGGAAGCAGATAAATGGTTGCCTTGGACCATGGTTGGGGAGGATTGACTCAAAAGGGGCACAAGTGAATTTTCTGGAATGCTAGAAATGTACTCTCTTGGTGATGATGATTACATGGGAGTATTCATTTGTCAAAACTCGTAAAATTGTACATGTAATATAGGTACATTTTATTGTCTATAAATAACACTTCAAAAGTTGATTTAAATAGATTTAAAAATGTGTAAAATTGAGAAATATAATAATTGTAATGAAAACTTAATGGGCAGCAGAAGCTGGGTGAGGTGGCTTGTGCCTGTAATCCCAGCTACTCGGGAGGCTGAGGCGGAAAGATCACTTGAGGCCAGGAGTTCAAGACATACCTAAGCAACACAGCCAGATGCCATCTCTAAAAATAAATAAATAAAAATTAGCCAGGCCTGGTGGCACAAACCTGTAGTCCCAGCTACTTAGGAGGCTAAGGCAGGAGGATTGCTTGAGCCCAGGAATTCAAGGCTGCAGTGAGCTATGATAATGCCACTGCACTCCAGGCTGGGTGACACAGCAAGAGCCTGTCTCTAAAATAATAACTTTTTAAAATGGACAAGAGGATTCTTGGGAGTTGGTGGAGATGGCATAGGTTTTAAAAATAAAAGTCAGAAAGAAAAGAATACCCCTCAACTCTCCCTGCCATAAAAACAGAGAAAGTGGGATAGCAAAACCAAAAATTCCCAAAGAGCCAAAGTTACTCACTGGGAAGCCTAGGGGGACAATTTGAGGACAGCAGCTGAAACTGGAAGAGGCTATGCATGCTCCAACTGCAGGTAAGACCTAAAGAGGTTGGAACAATTTGGGCGTGACCACCCAATAGGTTCTTCTTGCCTGCTGCCCAAATAGAGCTGATTTATAAAAGTAAGTGAATTGCAATAGAGAAAGAGTTTAATTCACGTAGAGCGGGCTGAACTGAAGACCAGAGTTTTATTATTACTCAAGTCAATCTCCCAGAGAATTTAGGGGCTAGGGTTTTTCAAAGGTAGTTTGGAGGAAGGGGTGGGGGTGGCTAGGCAATGGGTGCTTGCTGCTGATTGTTTGGGTGCTCATTCATAGGGGTATGGTTTTCCTGATCTCTGAGTCGCTTCTGGGTGGAGCCTTAAGAGTGGCTGACAAGAGTCCAGGTGGCGCCATCGATATCAGACATGCAAAAAACCTGAAAAGAGACCTCAAAAGACCAATCTTAGGTTCTACAATAGTGATATTATCTGCAAGAGTAATTGGGGAAGATACATATCATGTGACCTCCAAAATAAGGGCTGGAAATCATTTATGTTTGCACCTTGGCAGAACTCAGGCTCCTCTATCCTCTCAGCCTGGTGGTCTCTCATTAGCTTTACAAAGGTGCTTGAGTTTTGGGGAAGGGCTATTATCATTTAAACTATAAACTAAATGTCTCCCAAAGTTAGTTTGGCCTAAGCCCAGGAATAATTAAGGGCAGCTTTAAGGCCAAAGGCAAGATGGGGTTAGCCAGCTCAGATCTCCTTCACTGCCATAATTTTCTCAGTGTTAGAATTTTTGCAAAGGCAGTTTCAAGGATCTGGAACAGTGTGAGCCCCATGTACTCTCAAAACTAAGCAGCTAAATCTCCATTCCAGGACAAATCCCCACATTGAAAAGAAACTGCTGGGAACAGAATCCAAACGTAGCAGCACAGCAAACGAAGGTTCAGAAGAAAGGGGAGGAGTAAAACAGCGCCAAGATATCTGAGAAAGTTGCTACATTTTAAAAAACTACACAAAAGCAACAGAAGAGGGAGCTAAAAGCCGTGAAATTAGAAAATCTATTCTGAATCCAGCCTTCTAAAAGGAAAAAAACTCCTATAAAAAAGGTCAACAGAAAGGATCAAAGTTGCATTTATTATAAGAAAAAAGAGAATAAGGAGAATAACATCCTTTGACAATGAGAACATGGCAGAAATATATGACTGCAAAACATCAAAACTATAATCTACTATTTCAAAACAAGTAAAAAGACATTAAAAATGATACAAGATATGAAAAAATAAATCAGAATTAGAAAAACTCAAAAAAATGAGTAATAGGACTAAAGAAATAATTGAAAACAAAACAATCAGAAATGAATTCTAAACCAGAAGGAGCTCAAGAGCAAATAAACACAAAACATAACGCCTTAAGAGAAACAGAAGATGAAAAGAAACAAAAATTTTAAAACCAAAAAGAATAGAAAAAAAGAGATAAAAGGATTTGAGAGAAAGTGATACATTTAAAAGACAGTTAAAGAAAATCCAACATACATAGACGAAAACCAAAGCAAGGGAAAATAACAAATAATAAAGACTGTAAGAAAGTTTTCCTGAAACAACTTTATTTTAAATTTTTTTAAAAATTGTTTTTATCAGCTCTATGTCACAATGAAACAACTTTTAACAAAGGCTTGAAACTATATGTAGATTTTTTTTTGAGACGGAGTCTTGCTCTGTTGCCCAGGCTGGGGTGCAATGGCATGATCTCAGCTAACTGCAACCTCCGCCTCCCAGCTTCACACAATTCTCCTGTCTCAGCCTCCTGAGTAGCTGGGATTACAGGCATCTACCACCACGACTGGCTAATTTTTTATATTTTTAGTAGAGACGGGGTTTCATCATGTTGGCCAGGCTGGTCTCAAACTCCTGACCTCAGGAGATCTACCTGCCTTGGCAACCCAAAGTGCTGGGATTACAGGCGTGAACCACTGTGCCCAGCCTAAAACAACATATTAAAAATATAATTTGTGTGCCTGAGAAAATCATCCCAAAATGACCAACATTGAGATATATTCTAGTAAAATTATTGGACTTTAATGAAAAAAAAAATGCATCCAGGCAAAGAGAACAATGGAAAGAAAATAAATCAGTCATCAGATATATTAACAACAATGCTTTATGCCATAAGAAAATAAAGTAGCATATTCAAGATACATTTCAGAAAAGAAAATGTGAGTCAATTATTAAAAAGTCAAAGAAATAACAGATGCTGGTGAGGTCGCAGAGAAAAGGGAATGCTTATACACTGCTGGTAGGGATGTAAATTAGTTCAGCCATTGTGGAAAGTAGTGTGGTGATTTCTCAAAGAACTTAAAACAAAATTACCATTCGACTCAGCAATCCCATTATTGGATATATACCCAAAAGAATATAAGTAGCTCTACCATAAAGACACATGCAGACATATGTTCATCACAGCACTATTCACAATAGCAAAGACATGGAATCAACCTAAATGCCCATCAATGGTAGAGTAGATAAAGAAAATGTGCTACGTATACACTATGGAATATTGCACAGCCATAAAAAGGAACAAGACTATGTCCTTTACAGGAACATGGATGGAGCTGGAGGCTATTAGCCTTAGCAAACTAACGAAGGAATAGAAACCCAAATAGCACATTTCTCACTTATAAGTGGGAGCTAAATGATGAGAACACATGGACACATAGCGGGGAACAACAAATGTGCTATGTGGTGCCTACTAGAGGGTAGAGGGTGAGAGGAAGGAGAGGAGCAGAAAAAATAACTATTGGGTACTAGGCTTAGTATCTGGGTGATGAAATGATCTATATGCAGAACCCTGTGGCACGAGTTTACCTATGTAACAAACCTGCACATTTACCCCGGAACCGAAAATAAAAGTTAAAAAAAACAAAAGGAAAAAAAATGTGAACCAAAGGCTTTTATATCCAGCCAAGTGGACTGTTATGGGCTAAATTGTGTACCCCACCCAAAACTCATATGTTGATGCCCTAACTCCCAATACCTCAGAATGAGAGGTATTTGGAGATTGGGCCTTTAAAAGAGGTGATTTTTTTTTTTTTTTTGAGAAAGAACCTAGCTCTGTCATCCAGGCTGGAGTGCAGTGGTGCAATCAGCCTCCCAAGTACCTGGGACTACAGGCGTGCACCACCACACCCGGCTGATTTTTGTACTTTTTAGTAGAGATGGGGTTTTGCCATGTTGCTTAGGCTGGTCTTGAACTCCTGGCCTCAAGTGATCCACCTATCTCAACCTCCCAAACTACTGGGATTACAGGTGTGAGCCACTGTGCCAGCCCAAAAGAGGTGATTAAAATGAAGCCATTAGGTGGGCACTAATCCAAACTCACTAGTGTCTTTATAAAAAGAGGAGGCCAGGCAGGATGGCTCACACTTGTAATCCCAGCGCTTTGGGAGGCCGAGGCCAGAGGATCACTTGAGCCCAGGAGTTTGAGACCAGGTTGGGCAACGTAGGGAGACACTGTCTCTACAAACATGTTTTTTAAAGTTAGCCGAGCATGGTGGCACAGGTCTGTAGTCCCAGTTCCTTGAGAGGCTGAAGTGGGAGAATCGCTTGAGTCTGGAAGGTCAAGGCTACAGTGACGCATGATCATGCCACTGCACTCTAGCCTGGGTGACTCAGCAAGGCCCTGTCTCAAAAAATAAAATAAAATAAAATAAAAATAAATATAAAAGAAGAAATGTAGACTCACAAAGACACCAGGGAAAAGACCATGTGGGGACACAGCAAGAGGCAGCCATCTGCAAGCCACAGGCAGAAGCCTCACAGAAACCAAACCTTCCAAATACCCCAATTTTGGACTTCTAGTCTCCAGAACTGTGAGAAAATACATTTCTGTTGTTTGTCATTCAATCTGTAATTTTGTCATGTCAACCTTAGCAAATTAATACGCTGGCTTTCCAGGATAGAGGCTGTAGTTTGTAAACTAATCTGCAATCATGTAGGAAATGTTGCTCCTGTGAACCCTTCCTGAGGAATCTATTATGGAACAAAGTCCAGAAAGGCAAAATGACTAGAAATACAATGACATAAGGACTGTTGGTGAACATTAAATAAACGTAATAAACACACATGGATACTTGTAGAAGTAAGATTCAGTGAAGGTTCTCAGTAAGAGTACAGTATATAATCACTAAAGATGGGAAAAAAGTGAAGAGATGATATGTGAAAAACATTTCAAATTGTTTTTATAATCATATTAGTGGTGGTAGTACTAATATTGCTATTCTGAGATAGTTGTGTGTATTATGGGGGATAAAGCAAATGAGTAATTATGTGATATTTGTTTTTTTTGTTTTTTTGTTTTTTTGTTTTTTTTGAGACGGAGTCTGGCTCTGTTGCCCAGGCTGGAGTGCAGTGGCAGGATCTCAGCTCACTGCAAGCTCCACCTCCCGGGTTCACGCTATTCTCCTGCCTCAGCCTCCCAAGTAGCTGAGACTACAGGTGCCCACCACCTCACCCGGCTAGCTTTTTGTATTTTTTAGTAGAGACGGGGTTTCACCCTCTTAGCCAGGATGGTCTCGATCTCCTGACCTCGTGATCTGCCTGTCTCGGCCTCCCAAAGTGCTGGGATTACAGGCTTGAGCCACCGCGCCCGGCCAATTATGTGATATTTGAATTATATTATCCCATATGTCCTTGGGAACCAAGATTCTCAAGTGTGAAAGAAAGGAGATTCAAATGTAAGATAGTTAAGGAAAACCCCATAGACCTGAATCTGAATTAAAATTATCAATGTGCTGGCCTGGTGCGGTGGCTCATGCCTGTAATCCCAACACTTTGGGAGGCTAAGGTGAGTGGATCACTTCAGGTCAGAAGTTTAAGACCAGCCTGGCCAAAGTGGTGAAATCCCGTCCCTACTAAAATTACAAAAATTAGCCGAGCGTGGTGGCGCACACCTATAATCCCAGCTACTTGGGAGGCTAAGACAGGAGAATCGCTTGAACCCGGGAGGTGGAGGTTGCAGTGAGCCGAGATTGTGCCATTGCACTCCAGCCTGGGCAACAAGAGCAAAACTCTTGTCTCAAAATAAATAAAATAAAATAAAATAAAATAATTAATGTGAATTCATGAGGCATTTTCTTCTTTAAAAAGTTTAGAAACAATGACAACCCAGTAGCTGTGAGCATTGCTACCATCCAGACTGTGGCCTTGAAATACCATTTTTCACTAAAAAGAAACCAGGGCTTTTTGGAGAATGGCTGATTCCAGGTCTGGGACAGGAAATTTACAAGATAAGCCTGAAATACCAACTATATTTAATCCACAAGTTCATAATGATTCTGTTTTTTGAAATTGCTGAAAATTTTAGAGTGATAGAAATTTCAATGTTTTTGAAAATGTTAAAGGGAAAAATCAAACATTTATCCTGCTTTTCCTTAAAAACTATACTATTGGGCAACCAAATAATAGAGGAGAGGATGTTTCTCTTTATTCCAGCAAATAAATGATTAATGGAATTAGAATATCACCGTTTTATAGCCGGGCACAGTGGCTCACGCCTGTAATCCCAGCACTTTGGGAGGCCAAGGCGAGTGGATCACCTGAGGTCAGGAGTTCAAGATAGGCCTGGCCAACATGGTGAAACCCCATCCTTACTAAAAATATAAAAATTAGTTGGGTGTGGTGGCACATGCCTGTAATCCCAGCACTTTGGGAGGCCAAGGTGGGCGGATCACCTGAGGTCAGAAGTTGGAGACCAGGCTGGCCAACCTGGTGAAACCCCGTCTCTACTAAAAACACAAAAATTAGCCGGGTGTGCTGGCACACACCTGTAATCCCAGTTACTTGGGAGTCTGAGGCAGGAGAATTGCTTGAACCTGGGAATCAGAGGTTGCAGTGAGCGGAGATCGTGCCACTGCACTCCAGCCTGGGTGACAAAGTGAGACTACATCTCGAAAAAAGAAAAAAAAATTACAAAATACATATATTTTTGAGGCAGAGAAGTATGGTGGGCAATAAAAAAGATTTTCAAGCATAAAATATATCATATTAGGACAAAATTCTGGACTAGACTGCTGAGCTCATGCAATCTTCCCACCTCAGTTTCCTGAGTAGCTAGGACTATAGGCATGTGCCACTGTGCCCAGTTGGAAGTAATAGTTAAAAGAAAAAAATGAATGTTGCAAAATACTATTAAAGAATGTTTGCTTGTGTACTTTAAAATGGATAATATGTATGTAATAATATAGCTATAAAACACAAAGAAAATTTTGACACAGAAGAAGAAGAAACAGAAAAAAACTACAATCATAGTAAATTTAAGACAACTGTTTCAGTAATTAACAGAACAAGCAGAAAACAACAAACATAGATTTGAACAAAAGTTCAAATATGAATAAAAGAAGAAAATCACAAAAGAACATATGTAGTATGATTCCATTTATATACAGTTCAAAATCAGGCAAAACTAAACTATATTATTTAGGGATACATTCTCAGATGGCAAAATTATTATTTTTTATTTGAGGAAATAGTTATCACGAAATTCATGACTGTAGTTACCTGGCAGAGGGGGTGGGGAGTAGAAAGAGATGTGTATAATTAGGGAGGGACACTTGACAATTTCTTTTTTCATTTAAACCGTTACATTTATCCACCCTCCGGTATTTACTATTTTCCACACACCACCGCCAAGGGAAAATGGCAGTATAGCCCTCTCCTGAGTTGGGGTAGTGAGAAATCCAGACCCTGAGATAGAATCTTCTCCAGCTTGGAAAGACAGAATCTTGATAAGTGTGTATAACAAGAAAAAAATATGAAGCCAACTAAAATGTGGTATGATTTTGGACGGAGTGTAAGAAGAGAGTTTATCTGACCTTGTCAAGTAGCACAGAAATCATGACATTGTGCCACTAGAAAAGAAAGTGTAATCCTAAAACCCTTCCTGTCTCTGCAGTGAAAAACATTTGTATAGTTGTAGTAATGCAAATATTGTTTATTGCTTTACAACTTTTAGCATCAACCTATAAACAATGCATGGAAAAATTAATTACCATTACCCAACAAATTGTAACTGTTCTCAACCTTGACAAGGTAGAAGTTAAGATACAGCTAATGTGGAGGTGGGAGAGAAGTTGGGAGAAAAGGTGTGGGGAATTCATAACTTCCTCTTACATAATGGGAAGTCAACAAATACAATCAGAGTTGACAAAAAAATAAATTAAATTTTAGTTTATTTTATTTTTTTTTTAATTTTTGAGACGGAGTACTCAACCACCACGCCAGGCTTAAAGTTTTATTTTTTAATGTTACGAAGTTAATCTATAGAAACACTAAAAATAATAGGACTATGAAAATTGGAGTAGGGGCTGGGCACGGTGGCTCACGCCTGTAATCTCAGCACTTTGGGAGGCCAAGGCAGGCAGATCACCTGAAGTCAGGAGATGGAGACCAGCCTGGCCAATATGGTGAAATCCTGTCTCTACTAAAAAGACAAAAATTAGCCGGGCATGGTGGTGGGTGCCTGTAATCCCAGGTACTTGGGAGGCTGAGACAGTAGAATCACTTGAACCCAGGAGGCAGAGGTTGCAGTGAGCAGAGATTGCACCATTGCACTCCAGCCTGGGAGACAAGGCGAAACTCTGTCTTTGAAAAAAAAAAAAAAAGAAAGAAAGAAAATTGAATTAGGGAGTGGAGACAGGGATTAGTATAAGAGAGCTAGATCTACCAGCTCTATTTTTAGTTTTTGAAGAAATCTCCATACTGTGTTTCATAATGCCTGTACTAATTTACATTCCCATAAACAGTATACAAGAGTTTCCTGTTCTCTGCATCTTCGCCAGCATTTGCTTTTTTTTTTTTTTTTGGTCTTTTTGATGACAGCCATTCCAACTGGGGTGAGATATCTCATTGTGGTTGTGATTTGCATTTCCCTGATTAGTACAGATGTTAAGCATTTTTTCATATACTTCTTGGCCATTTGTGTCTTCTTTTGAGAAATCTCTATTCAGATATTTTGCCCTTTTTTTTTTTTTTTTTTTGAGACAGTGTCTTGCTTTGTCATCCAGGCTGGAGTGCAGTGGTGCAGTCATAGCTCATGGCAGCCCGGTACTCCTGAGCTCAAATGATCCTCTTGCCTCAGCCTCCCAGGTAGCTAGGACTACAGGCATGCACCACCATGTTGGCTAATTTTTTTATTTTTATTTTTGTAGAGACAGGGTCCTGTTATGTTGCCCAGGCTGGTGTCAAACTCCTGGCCTCAAGCAGTCTTGCTGCCCTGGCCTCCCTGTCCTGAGTGCTGGGATTACAGGTGTAAGCCACTGTGCTGGGTCCTATTTATTTATTTATGTATGTATTTATTTATTTATTTTGAGATGGAGTTTCGCCCTTGTTGCCCAGGCTGGAGTGCAATGGCACGGTCTCGGCTCACTGCAACCTCCACCTGCTGGGTTCAAGCGATTCTCTTGCCTCAGCCTCCTGAGTAGCTGGGATTACAGGCCCCCGGACCATGTCCAGCTAATTTTTGTATTTTTAGTAGAGACGCGGTTTCATCACGTTGGTCAGGCTGGTCTCGATCTCTTGACCTCAAGTGATCTGCACATCTTGGCCTCCCAAAGTGCTGGGATTACAGGCGTGAGTCACTGCGCCCGGCCGCTGGGCCCTATTTTTTAACTGAATTGGTTTTTTTGCTGTTGCGTTCCTTTTAGTTTTTTTTTTTTTTTTTTTTGAGATGGAGCCTGGCTCTGTTGCCCAGGCTGGAGTGCAGTGGCACAATTGCAGCTTACTGCAACCTCCACCTTCCAAGTTCAAGCAATTCTCCTGTCTCAGCCTCCCGAGTAGCTGGGACTACAGGCACATGCCACCACGCCTTGCTGATTTTTGTATTTTTAGTAGAGACTGAGTTTCACCATATTGGTCAGGCTGGTCTCAAACTACTGACCTCAGGTGATCCACCTGCCTCGGCCTACCAAAGTGCTGGGATTACAGGCATGAGCCACTGCGCCTGGCCACATGCCTTATACAGTTTGGATGCTAGTCCCTTATTGGATGAATAGTTTGCAAATATTTTCTCCCATTCTACAGATTGTCTCTTCACTGCGTTGATTGTTTGCTTTCCTGTGCAGAAGGTTTTTACTTTGATATAGTCCCAGTTGTCTATTTTGGGGGTTTTTTGGTTTTTGTTTTTTGGGTTTTCTGTTTGTTTGTTTGTTTTTGAGACAGAATCTCACTCTGTCACCCAGGCCGGAGTGCAGTGGTGTGATCCCAGCTCACTGCAACCTCCATCTCCTGGGCTCAAGCAATTCTGCTGCCTCAGCCTCCTCAGTAGCTGGGATTAGAGGCACACACCATCACACCTGGCTAATTTTTTACTTTTTAGTAGAGATAGGGTTTCACCATGTTGGCCAGACTGGTCTTGAATTCCTGACCTCAGGTGATCTGCCTGCCTCGGCCTCCCAAAGTGCTAGGATTACAGGTGTGAGCCACTGCGCCTGGCCTATTTTTGTTTTTGTTGCCTGTGCTTTTGAAGTCTTACTCATAAAATCTTTGCATAGACCAATGTCCTGAAGCATTTCCCCTAAGATTTCTTCTAGTAGTTTTATAGTTTGGGGGTCTTATGATTAAGTGTTTAATCCATTTTAAGTTGATTTTTGTATATGGTGAGAGACACAGGTCTAATATCATTATTTTGCATATGGATATCATATCTAGTTTTCCCAGCACCATTTATTGAAGAGAATATCCTTTCTGCCAACACTACTGGCGCCTTTGTCAAAAGTTAGTTGGCTGTAAATACATGGGTTTATTTCTGGGTTTTATATTCTGTTTCATTGGTCTATGTGTCTGTTGTTATTCCAACACCATGCTGTTTAGGTTACTATAGCTTTCTGGTATATTTTGAAGTCGGGTATATTTTGTAGTCAGTGTGATGCCTCCAGGTTTGTTCTATTTGCTTAGTTTTGCTTTGGCTATTTAGGGTCTTTTGTGATTCCATATTAATTTTAAAATTGTTTTTTCTACTTCTGTAAAATAATGTCATTGGTATTTTGATAGAGACTGCATTGAATCTGTATGTTGTTTTTGGGTAATACAGTCATTTTAATAATATTAATTCTTCCAATTCATGAACATGGAATATCTTTCCATTTTTCTTAAAAATCCTTTTGTGTTATATGCTTTTTCGTGATGTATTACTTTGATTTTAAAAACATATTTTAATTTAAAAGGAATTATCTATATGCACTGGTATGGGAAAATGTCCAAACTATATGGTCAAATTTCAAAAAGTTGCATAATAGTATTTTAGTATAATTCAATTTTGTTTAAAAAAAAAACAGGCCGGGCACGGTGGCTCCCAGCACTCTGGGAGGCCGAGACGGGCGGATCACGAGGTCAGGAAATCGAGACCATCCTGGCTAACACGGTGAAACCCCGTCTCTACTAAAAAATACAAAAAACTAGCCGGGCGAGGTGGCGGGCGCCTGTAGTCCCAGCTACTCGGGAGGCTGAGGCAGGAGAATGGCGTAAACCTGGGAGGCGGAGCTTGCAGTGAGCTGAGATCCGGCCACTGCACTCCAGCCTGGGTGACAGAGCAAGACTCCGTCTCAAAAAAAAAAAAAAAAAAAGTGTACATATTAACACTATGCAAAAAGCTTTTATATAAACTTACAGCAAATAGTCAACCGAGCTTATCTCTTGGGACTGTGATTACAGAGAATTTTTCTTTCAAGATCACAACTTTCTATAACGTTTGCTTGAAATTTAATAAGCAGGCCAGGAGCAGTGGCTCATGCCTATAATCCCAGCACTTTGGGAGGCCAAGGCAGGTGGATTACCTGAGGTCAGGAGTTCGAGACCAACCTGGCCAAGATGGTGAAACCCCATCTCTACTAAAAATACAAAAACTTAGCCAGGCGTGGTGTTGGGCACCTGAAATCCCACCTACTTGGGAGGCTGAGGCAGGAGAATCGCTTGAACCCAGAGGTAGAGGTTGCAGTGAGCAGAGATCATGCCATTGCACTCCAGCCTGGGCAACAGGGGCGAAACTTCGTCTCAAAAAATAATAATAATAAATAAATAGAAAGAAAGAAAGAAAGAAAGAAAGAAAGAAAGAAAGAAATTTAATGAGCAGATACTACTTTTTTTTTTTTTTTTTTGAGACGGAGTCTCACTCTGTTGCCTAGGCTGGAGTGCAATGGCATGCACTCGGCTCACTGCAACCTCCTCCTCTTGAGTTCAAATAATTCTCATGCCTCAACCTCCTGAATAGCTGGGATCCCAGGCGTGTGCCACCACGCCCAGCTAATTTTTGTATTTTTAGTAGAGACGGGGTTTCACCATGTTGGCCAGGCTGGTCTCGAACTCCTGACCTCAAGTGATCCACCCATCTCAGCCTCCCAAAATGCTAGGATTACCAGTGTGAGCCACCCTGCCCAGCATCACATAATACTTTTATAATTAATGAAAACAACCACTAAAGAAAATGTAAAAAAAAAAACACTGTGATAATCTCATAATTGTCAAGGGTCATAAATGTCTCATACATGTCAAGAATCCTTTAGTTTATGAAAGGAGGCATTCTCGTTGACCTAATTAAAATTGTGCAATGACTAACACTGTGTTTTGGTAAATGGTAAGAATAAGTTTCCCAAACTGAATTTTAGATTGTTTTGCATTACTGCTCAAAATCCATAGGTTTGAGTAGCTAGCACGCCATTGTTATCAATAAAAATTCATATATCTTCACACATGGATTTCTGATCAGGCAGTTACCTTCTTTTTAGCCATTTTCCCCCTTCTGCTTTGCTACTTTGAGGGGAAGACTTCACAGATGCAACCTCTTGTCTTTCACCATTTAACCTTATATGCCAGTGGTTCTCAGAAGTGTGGTCCCTGAACCAGCATATGCAAATTCTCAGGCCCCATCCAAACCTACTGAATCAGAATCTCTAGGGGTGGGGCCCAGCAATCTGTGTTTTAATAAACTCTCTAAAGAGTTGCTAGATAAAATACAGGACACTCACTGAGTTTGAATTTCAGATGAACAGTGAATAAATTTTTAGTATAAATGTTTGCGATATTTGAGACACATTCAAATTCAAATTTAACTGGGAATGCTAGTTTTTGTTTGTTTTCTGTTTGCTTTTCTCAATCTGGTAACCTGAGCTTTGAGAAATTCTGATGCACACTCAAGTTTGAGAACGACTGGGGTAGAGACAAGACAAAGGCATTGGATTCAGATAGACCTGATTCCACCACTTTTTGAAAACTAGGGATGGAACTGCACAGATATGACTGGCATTTCCCTATGAAAAAGGAGACCGTGGCAGAGAAGCAGAGATGAGAGTGGAGAGTCAACCAGCCTCAGGGCCTAGAGTAAAGTTTGGTAGCAGAAAGGGCCTGGATTTCACCAGAAAATTCAAACACACTCTAAGTGACTGCCATTCTGCTGCCTATAGGGTGCTACTTTCACACCAAGCACAACGTTGGCCAATATGGTTGAAAGGGCTGGGGTAGGGGTAGGGTATGCAAGGGAAGGTAAAACAGAAATCTCCCATAGGGAGGGAAGAGTATAAAGGGCGCAGGAAAAGGGCAATGACTTAGAACTGGTCAATGTCAATTTGTGTTCACATCAGGCTGTCTACCATTGACTTTGTAGCGAGAAAAGACTGGGGTCTTCCCCAGTCTTTTCTCTCTTTGAAATGAAGAACTTCCTGGGCAGTACTGGCTTTGTCCCGTGAGCCTCTAAAGCAGTGGTTTTCATTCACGAGTGATTTTAACTTCCAGCAATGTCCAAAGACTTTTTTAGTTGTCAAAACATTCCTGGGAGAGGAACATGCTACTGACATTTAGTGGGCAGAGGCCAGATACTGCTACATCATACAAAGCACAGGACAGCACCTCCCCATACACAACAAAGAATTAGCCAGCAGCAAATGTCAAGTTCCAAAGTTGAGAAACTCTGTTCTAAGGCAGACTGGGGACAGGCGTGGTGGCTCACCCCTGTAATCCCAGCACTTTTGGAGGCCGAGGCGGGGAGATCACCTGAGATCAGGAGTTCGAGATCAGCCTGGCCAACATGGCAAAACCCCATCTCTACTAAAAATACAAAAATTAGCCGGGTGTGGTGGTGCACGCCTGTAGTCCCAGCTACTTGGGAGGCTGAGGCAAGAGAATCGCTTGAACCCAGGAGGCAGAGGTTGCGGTGAGCCGAGATCGCGCCATTGCACTCCAGCCTGGGGAAAAAGAAAAAAGGAAGAGAGAGAGAGAGAGAGAGAGAGAAAGCAAGTAAGAAAGCTGATTGGTGCAGAGGAAGAGTTACTCTCTTCCCCCAGTCTCACCCCTTAACCCAAACCACTGACTCTCTTATGCATGCACATTCCCATGAGTCTGGAAAAGGGAGGTCGTGAACTTGGGCAAAAGCTACTAAACTCTCTAAGCTTTAGTATCCTAACCTGTAAAATATGGATAAAAATATTTACAATCACAGAATTGTTGCAAGAATTAGATGAGGTAATTTAACAGTTTAGATTCAAACATTTATTGAGTAGCTACACTATATACCAGGTATTGAGAGTACAGACACAGTCTTTGCTATTAAGGTTTTAAGTCTAATGAGTTTTAAGGCATATTTTCAAAACCTAATTTCTTTCACACACACACCCCTCACCCATACCCTCCCCCTTCATTGTTAGACAGAGGCCTAATACTCTTTCTTCCTTGCCAGAGAACTGAAAGGAAGATCAGAATGAATGCCTATTACGAAGAATAGCTACATGTATTCCCATTACCAGTTTGTACTATTTTGATGATGCTTCTCATCCATTCCAAACATAGCACTGAAGCCAATGTATTGTCCTTAGTAATCGAAAGAAGTTCAGTAAGCTGTTTAGGGTTGGCATCTGCTGTCTTCTCAAAATTGACTATTACCTATGAACATGGTCAGGAAATAAAAAGCAAGCTCACCCTTTCTCTGACCTTGACCTACATGGCTCCTAAAATTCTGCTCTGGGAAGGCTTCAAGAAGCAAGGGAAGCTTCTTAGATTACTAGAATATTTAGGTGCTCTTCCAACATTCCCACTTGCTCATGAAATGGAATGAGAGAAAGAGGGAAAAAGAGGACTCCAGAGTGATATTCAGGTTTTAGGATTGAGCAACTAAGTGATAGAGTGCCTTTTACTGAGATTGGAAAGTCTCAGGGAGAAATAAGTTTGGAAGGGAAATCAGGAGTTCTATTTTGGACATTAAAAAAAAAAAAAATCTCCTGGCCGGGCATGGTGGCTCACACCTGCAATCCCAGTACTTTGGAAGGCTGAGGTGGGTGGATCACCTGAGGTCAGGAGTTCGAGATCAACCTGACTAACATGGTGAAACCCCATCTCTACTAAAAATACAAAAATGAGCCGGGCATGGTGGCATATGCCTGTGATCCCAGCTACCCCAGAGGCTGAGGCAGGAGAATTGCTTGAACCTGGGAGGTGGATGTTGCAGTGAGCCGAGATCGTGCCATTGCACTCCAACCTAGGCAACAAGAGTGAAACTCTATCTAAAAAAAAAAAAAAATCTCCTGGCCTGATATGGTGGCTCATGCTTTTAATCTTACCACTTTAGGAGGCCAAGGTGGGAGGATTGCTTGAGCCCAGGAGTTTAAGACCAGCATGGCAACAAAGTGAGACACCATTTTTACAAAAAAATCAAAACATTAGCCAGGCATTGTCCATACACCTGTGGTCCCAACTACATGGTGAGCTGAGGCAGGAGGATTGCTTGAGCCCAGGAGGCTGCAATGAGCTGTGATGGCACCACTGCACTGCAGCCTGGGCGACAGAACCAGACCCTGTCTCAAAGAAAATAAATTAATTATAAAAAACTCAGCCAGGCGCGGTGGCTCAAGCCTGTAATCCCAGCACTTTGGGAGGCCGAGACGGGTGGATCACGAGGTCAGGAACTCGAGACCATCCTGGCTAACACGGTGAAACCCCGTCTCTACTTAAAAGATACAAAAAATTAGCCGGGCGTGGTGGCGGGCGCCTGTGGTCCCAGCTACTCGGGAGGCTGAGGCAGGAGAATGGCGTGAACCCGGGAGGCGGAGCTTGCAGTGAGCCGAGATCGCGTCACTGCACTCCAACCTGGGCGACAGAGTGAGACTCCTTCTAAAAAAAAAAAAAAAAATTATAAAAAACTCTTCCTCTTATGTCTCTAATCTCTCCTTCTGTCAGCCTGTACAAATGGTCAAGTCTCTTGTTTCTTAAAACAAATGAAGCCTTTCCCAAACCTTATAATCCCTCGAACTATTACCCTCTTTCTTTTCCTTTATATCCAAACTTCTTTAAAGGATCACCTTAGCTGGGTGTAGTGGCTCATGCCTGTAATCCCAGAACTTTAGGAGGCCGAGGCAGTAGGATCACTTGAGGCCAGGAGTTCAAGACCAGCCTGGGCAACATGGTGAAACTCCGTCTCTACCCAAAATACAAAAATTAACCAGGCATGGTGGTGCACGCCTGTAGTCCCAGGTACTCGGGAGGCTGAGGCAGGAGAATCTCTAGAACCCAGAAGGCAGAGATTGCAGTGAACCAAGATTGCGCCACTGCACTCCGGCCTGGGCGACAGAGCAAGACTCCGTCTCAACAAAAACAACAACAACAACAACAAAAAGAACAACAAAAACAGATCATCTATTTCTCACTATATCTACTTCCTCGCTTCTGAGTCTGTACTTGACTCCTGGTTTCTGCCCCTACCATATTATTGGAACTACCATCACTACCCTCACCACAAATAATGCCATAACTGACAAATCTAACAATTACTTTTTGGTACCAATCTCACAAGGCCTCTCTGTAGCCTTGGAAATAGCTAATCATATCCTCTTTGAAAATTTCTCCTCTCTTGGCGTCCCTGGTATCACTCTTCCCTGCTTCTCTTTCTCCTCTATGACTTTTCCTTCTGACATTCTTCCTGGTTCCTCATCTATTTGCTGCTTAAATATTGAACTTGCAGGGCTTCTTTTCAGCTCTTTTATTACTTTATAGTTTTTTTCAAAGATAATCTTACCTTCCAAATCCCATTTAGACGATTTTGGCTGTCATCTATAAACTGTCAACTCCCAAATTGCTGTCTTCAGACTTTTATTCTGTTTGGAACTACAGGCTCATATTTTGTTTTTGTTTGTTTATCTGTTTGTTTTTGTTTTTGAGATAGAGTCTCACTGTGTCACCCAGGATGGATTGCAGTGGCATAATCCTGGCTTACCACAACCTCCACTTCCTGAGTTCAAGTGATCCTCCCGCCTCACCCTCCTGAGTAGCTGGGACTGCATGTGCATACCATCACGCCAGGCTAATTCTTGCTTTTTTGTAGAGACGGGTTTTCACCATGTTGCCCAAGCTGTTCTTGAACTCCTGCAGGCTTATATTTTGAATTGCCTACTAGATGGGTCCATCTAGATGTTCCTAGGTGTCTCCAACTGAACACACTCAAAATTAAATTCTAAACAAGGCAATTTAGGGAAGAAATTCTAGGTGCCAAAAACATATGAAAAGCTACTCAACCTCACCTTATAGTCAAGGAAATGCAAATTAAAGTAATGCATGCAATATTTCTGACAAAGACTGGGCAAAATTAATGAGAATAATGGCATCCGGTGTTGGTGAAGATTCAGGGAAACAGGCACCCTTGTACACTGCTGGCAGAAGGATGACTTGCTGTATCCTTTTAGGAAAGTAATCTAAAAATACCTATTAAAACATAAAATACATATATATATTCCTCTTATACAAAGGAAATCCCCACACAAGTCCATTAAGGTGCTTGTATGAGGATGCTCGTCAGATCATTGTTTGTGATAACAGGAAGTTGGAGGTAATCTGATTGCCCATCACTGGATAAATGAATAGGGAAAATGTGGCAGATATATCTTAGAGTACTATGCGGCAGTTAGAAGGAATGCATTAGATATATACCTAGCAACAGGAATGGCTTTTACAACAGAATGCTGAGTGAAAAAGGAAACATTGACATGTCTAACACAATACAATTTATGTAAATTAAAATACACACATAGGCCAGGTGCCAGTGGCTCACGCCTGTAATCCAAGCACGTTGGGAGGCTGAGGTGAGCAGACCAGTTGAGGTCAGGAGTTCGAGACCAGCATGGCCAACATGGCAAAACCCCGTCTCTACTGGAAAAAAAAAAAAAAATTAGCCGGGCGTGGTGGCACACACCGTTAATCCCAGCTACTTGGGAGCCTGAGGCAGGAGAATCACTTAAACCTGGGAGGCAGAGGCTGCAGTGAACTAAGATCACGCCACTGCACTCCAGTCTGGGTGACAGAGTGAGACTCCATCTCAAAAAGAAATAAAAATAAAAAAAATACACACATAAAATAAATTGCACTTTTAAGAATACATTCAGGCTCGATACAGTGGCTCATGCCTGTAATTCCAGCACTTTAGGAAGTCAAGGCAGGCAGCTCACTTGAACTCATGTGTTCAAGAATAGCCTGGGCAACATGGCGAAACCCCAGCTCTATTTTAAAAAATCAAAAATGAGCCGGATGTGGTGGCACATGCCTGTAGTTCCAGCTACTTGGGAGGGAAAATCACCTGAACCTGGAAGGTTGAGGCTGCAGTGAGCCATGATCACTCCACTGCACTCCAGCTTGGGTGACAGATGAGACCCTCTCTCCAAAAAAACAAAAAACAAAAGAATACATTCAAACAAAAGGATATACATTAAAGAATGGTTGTCTATGAGGTGGAGAGGGCACGGGGATGGGAAATGAGAATTAAAGATAATATATACATATTTTTTCTACTCCTAATAAGTCTTATAAAAGAGAGTATATAAGGGAGGAACCTAACACAGATCAATAATGATAATATGCTATAAACTGAGGAATATGATTAACTCAACCTGCATCACTGAGGAACTCCCCAAATTAATAACATATTCTTTTTGACCCTATAGTTTGTTCCATTTTTTTGCCATCAACAATAATGCCACAGTAAATATCCTCTACATGGATGTCTTTATATTGGTGATTATATTTCTATAGAAGATATTTTTAACTTCTGGTATCTCCACATATGGGATAGTATGCAGAATGAGTTACAAAGAAATCCATGCCAAGACACATCATAATTAAACATAAGGAAACAGGCCAGGCACGGTGGCACATGCCTGTAATCCCAGCACTTTGGGAGGTGGAGGCAGGTGAATCACCTGAGGTCAGGGGTTCGAGACCAGCCTGACCAACATGGTGAAACCCCGTCTCTACAAAAATTACAAAAATTAGCCAGTCATGGTGGCACACACCTGTAATCGCAGCTACTTGGGAGGCTGAGGCAGGAGAATCGCTTGAACTCGGGAGGTGGAGGTGGCAGTGAGCCAAGATCGTGCCACTGCACTCCAGCCTGGGTGACAAGAGCGAAATTCCATTGAAAGAAAGAAAAAGAGAAAGAGAAAGAGAGAGAAAGGAAGGAAGGAAGGAAAGAAAGAAGGAAGGAAGGAAGGAAGGAAGGAAGGAAGGAAGGAAGGAAGGAAGGAAGGAAGGAAGGAAGGAAGGAAGGAAGGAAGGAAGGAGGGAGGGAGGGAGGGAAGGAGAAAGGAAGGAAAGGAAAGAAAGAAAACAAAAGAAAAAATCTTGAAGTCAGGTAAAGAGAAAAGATGCATCACTTACAGCAGAACACCAATTGCAGTGAGAGCAGATTTTGCAAATGAAACCATGTGGGCCAGAATAAAGTGGCACAACATTTGTTTTAGAGCAGAAAGAAAAGAATTGCCAGATTAGGGCAGGAAGTATACAAGATAAGGCTGGAACATCTCATAGTGACAGAAAGTAAGGAAGTGCTCAAAAGAAAAAAAAAAGACAATGACAGGATGTAAAAGGGCACAGGAGGCAACTAAAAGAGCTCCTAATGTCCAAAATTAGAACAATATGAACAATAAAATATAGTATTGTATTATAACCTAAAGTATAAAATATATATCTGCCTGGGCATGGTGGCTCATACCTGTAATCCCAGCACTTTGGGAGGCCAAAGCAGGTGGATCACTTGAGCTCAGGAGTTCAAGACCAGCTTGGGAAACATGGTGAAACCCCATCTCTACGAAAATTACAAAAATTAGCTGGGTGCGGGGGTGTCCGCCTGTATTCCTAGCTACTTGGGAAGCCGAGGTGGGAGAATCACTTGAGCCCAGGAGGCAGAGGTGGCAGTGAGCTGTGATCACACCACTGCACTCCAGCCTTGGCAACAAAACAAAACCCTGTCTCAAAAAAGAAAAGAAAAGAAAAGAAAGAAAGAAAAACCCAAACATAATCCATGAGTTCATACTGTTGTAAACAAATGACTTGATCAGATGGATTGCTGGATGGCTGAATGGATAGACAGATAGTGTCTTAGTCCATTTTCTGCTACTATAACAGAATACCATACACTGGGTAGTTTAATAAGAACAGACGTTTATTTGGCTCATGATTCTGGAGGCTGTGATTCTGGAGGCTGTTGGTGCCATGTAGCAAGGGTCATCTTATGATGGAAGGGCAAATAAACATGTGAGACAGAGAGGAAGAGGTCTGAACTTATCAGGAGCCCACTCCTGAGATAACAGCATTAATCTTTTCAGGAGGGCAAAGCCTTCATGGTCTAATTACCTATTAAGGACCTCACTTCTTTAACTATGTTTCCAATCATGAACTTTTGGGGACACATTCGAACTATAGCAGATAGATAGATAGATAGATAGATAGATAGATAGATAGATACATACATACATACATACATACATACATATAGGTAGATAGAGACAAATTTCCCATGTACAATTCTAAATAGTTTATGTAAATATTCTGCCCCTCAAGGAGGCGGAGCATAGCTCTATTCCTTCAGTTTGAATGCACATAGTGACTTCTAAGAGTATAGTATGGCCGGGTGCGGTGGCTCATGCCTGTAATCCCAGCACTCTGGGAGGCCAAGGCACGTGGATCACCTGAGGTCGGGAGTTTGAAACCAGCCTGACCAACATGAAGAAACCCAGTCTACTAAAAATACAAAATTAGCCAGGCATGGTGGCATGTGCCTGTAATCACAGCTACTTGGGAGGCTGAGGCAGAGGCAGAGGCAGAGGTTGTGGTGAGCCAAGATCGTGCCACTGCACTCTAGCCTGGGCAACGAGAGCGAAACTCCATCTCAAAGGTATAGTATGGAAAAGGAGAAAAAGAATAACTTTGCTATGGAGAAACCTGACAAACACTACTTCAGTCAGGTGATCAAGATCAACATCAATAGTATGTATCCACGATATGATGTGATGAAAATGGCACTTCTGTGGTCTTCCTCCCTAAAATCCATAACCTCAGTTTAATAATGAGACAAGTGTATTAGTTCAATCTCATACTGCTATGAAGAAATACCCGAGACTGGGTAATTTATAAAGGAAAGAGGTTTAATTGACTCACAGTTCCACATAGCTGGGAAGGCCTCAGGAAACTTAGAGTCATGGTTGAAGGAAAGGAGAAGCAAGCACTTTCTGCACAGGGTGGCAGGACGGAGTGAGTGCAAGGAAGGGAAATGCCAGATGCTTATAAAACCATCAGATCTCATGAGACTCACTCACTATCACAAGAACAGCATGGGGGAAACCGCCCCCATGATCCAATTACCTCCACCTGGTCCCACCATTGACACATGGGGATTATGGGGATTACAACTCAAGGTGAGATTTGGATGGGAGTCATCCAAACCATATCAGAGCCAAACCATATCAACAGACATCAGATAAATTTGAATATTTTATAAAACTACTGACGAGTACTTCTCAAACTATCAAGGTCATCAAAAACAATAAACACCTGAGAAACTGTCATAGTCAAGGGGAGCCTAAGGAGACATGATGACTAAATGTAATGCAGTGTTCCAGATGGTATTCTGGAGCAGATAAAGGACATCAGGTGGCCAGGCATGGTGGTTCATGCCTGTAATCCCAGCACTTTGGGAGGCCAAGGTGGGAGGATCACTTGAGGCCAGGAGTTCCAGTCCAGCCTGGGCAGCGTAGCTAGACCACATCTCTTCCAGAAATTTTTAAAAAATTATCCGGGCATGGTGGCATGTACCTGAAGTCCCAGTGACTCAGGAGACTAGAGCAAGAGGATCACTTGGGCCCAGGAGTTCAAGGCTGCAGTGAGCTAGGATCACACCACTGCACTCCAGCCTAGGCAACAGAGCAAGACCTTGCTGCTAAACATAACTTTTTAAAAGTACATTAGGTAAAAACTAAGGAACTCTGAATAAAGTAAGGACTTTAATAATAATGTATTAATACTGCTTCATTAATTGTAACAAATGTACTATATTAATATAAGTGGTTAATAATAGGAGAAACTGGATGTAGGGTATATGGAAACTCTCTGTACTATCTTTGCAATGTTTCTATAAATCTAAAACTGTTCTAACAAAGAAATACCTTCAGATAAAGGAAAATTAAGTAAATTTGTTGTTAACAAACCTACCCTTAAAGAATGGCTAAAAGGCTGGGCGAGGTGGCTCACTCTTGTAATCCCAGCACTTTGGGAAGCAGAGGCAGGTGGATCACCTGAGGTCAGGAGTTCAAGACCAGCCTAGCCAACATGGCGAAACCTCGTCTGTACTAAAAATACAAAAAATTAGCTGCATGTGGTGGCGTGCACCTGTAATCCCAGCTACTCAGGAGGCTGAGGCAGGAGAATCGCTTGAACCCCAGGAGGCAGAGGTTGCAGTGGGCCGAGATCATGCTATTGCACTCCAGCCTGGGCAACAGAGCGAGACTCTGTCTCAAAGAAAAAAAAAAGAATGGCTAAAAGAAGTTCTCTAAACAGGAAGGAAGTGATAAAAGAAGGAGACCTGGAACTTCAGAAAGGAAAGAAGAATATTGAATTGGGCAAAAGTAGGGGTATACTATCCTCTTTATGAGTTTTTAAAATTATATTTAATGCCTAAAGCAAAAATTGTAACACAACCAAATGTGGTGCTCAAAGTGTATAGAGCAAATAAGTAAGATAATTATATATTTTTAAAGTGGGGAAAGGGGATCTAAATGTAAGGTTTCTATACTTCACTCAAAGTGCACTCAAACACTGATACCAGTACACTGTGATAAGATACATATTTATATTGTAATACCTAGAGCAACCACTGAGAAAAGTGTATAAAGTAGTATACGCAAAGATACTAGGCTGAGTGTGGTGGCTCATCCCTGTAATCCCAACACTTTGGGAGGCTGTGGTAGGAGGATTGCTTGAGTGCAGGAGATCGAGACCAGCCTGGGCAACAAAGTGAGATCCTGTCCCTACAAATAACTTAAAAATTAGCTGACTGTGGTGGCTCATGCCTGTTGTCCCAGCTACTTGGGAGGCTGAGAGAGGATCGCTTGAGCCCAGGAGGTTGAGGCTGCAGTGTGCGATCACACCACTGCACTCCAGACTGGGTGACAGAGTTAGACTCTGTCTCAAAAAACGACAAAAAAAGAAAATATAACAAAATCACAACTTCAAACATATTATTATATTATTGTCTAAATTTAAGAAGTTAAAATGGTGAAGGTAGAATATGAATAAGTGAAGCTTGGGAAACATTGGCCTACATGATAAAGCTTTAATTCCATAAGGGTCCAGGCATGGTGGCTCAAGCCTGTAATCCCAACACTTTGGGAGGCTGAGGCGGGCAGATCATCTGAGGTCAGAAGTTTGAGACCAGCCTGGCCAAGATGGCGAAACCCCATCTCTACTAAAAATACAAAAATCAGTCAGGCGTGGTGGCACACGCCTATAGTCCCAGCTACTCGGGAGGCTGAGGCATAAGAATCACTTGAACCCAGGAGGCGGAGGTTGCAGTGAGCTGAGATCGTGCCACTGCACTCCAGCCTGGGGGATAGAGCAAGGCTCTGTCTTCAAAAAAGAAACAAAAAACAAATTCCATAAGGAAAGGTCTCATCCTACATTTCTAATTTTTTCATCATAAATGTACCATTCTAATTAGAAGGAACTTTCTTTTTTTTTTTTTACAAGACAAATTTATCATTTATTAGCAACAAGTTGTGAGGAAAAAAGTGACTATTGAATAAAGAAATTTATGAGACATATGAACCAATTGCAATGTATAGACATTTTGGAATTTCAATTCAATCTGTAGACTATGAGATTATTTGCACACTGACTGAATATTTGATATTGCAGAACATTACAAAATTGCTACAATTTTTAAGCCTGTAATTCCAGCACTTTGAGAGGCCGAGGCGGGTAGATTGCCTGAGATCAGTTTGAGACCAGTCTGGCCAACATGGTGAAACTCCATCTCTACTAAAAATAAAAAAATTAGCCAGGTGTGATAGTGTGTGCCTATAATCCCAGCTACTTGGGAGGCTGAGGCAGGAGAATCGTTTGAACCCAGGAGGCGGAGGTTGCAGTGAGCTCAGATCGTGCCACTGCACTCCAGCCTGGGTGACAGAGCTAGACTCTGCCTCAAAAAAAAAAAAAAAAAGGTCAAGAGCAAGCCAGTAGTGTGAGACAGTAATCTTTGATTGAAGTGTACTGCTCCTTGTGGAGCACAGCTACCTCACAGGCAGCGCACCAGGGTTGGCAAGGTCTGGGTCCTTGGCAACTGTATTTATACTCAGACCCATTTTCAATTACATGCAAATTAAGGGATGGGTGAATGCAAATGACTGAGTGGGTTATTTAGAATTTTCTAGGAAACAGGCAATAACTTCCAGGTTATTGCTATGGAAAGGGTGGTAACTTCTAGGTTGTTGCCACGACATTTGTAAACTGTCATGGCCTGGTGGGAGTGCCATATCTCAGTAAGCAATGAAAGCAGCTAGTGGGGTGGGCGCAGTGGCTCATGACTGTAATCCCAGCATTTTGGGAGGCTGAAGTGGGTGGATCACGAGGTCAAGAGTTCGAGACCAATCTAGCCAACATGGTAAAACCCCATCTCTCCTAAGAATGCAAAAATTAGCCGGGCATGATGGTGCATGCCTGTAATCCCAGCTACTCGGGAGACTGAGGCAGGAGAATTACTTGAACCCGGGAGGCAGAGATTGCAGTGAGCCAAGATCATGCCACTGCACTCCAGCCTGGGCAACAGAGCAAGACTCCGTCTTGGAAAAAAAAAAAAAAAAGCAACTAGGGATCACTTTTGTTGCCATCTGCTGTTTCCTGCAGATTTCTTTATTTTGTCCTGTCTGGACCATATCCTGTTTTGGTCAGCAGGGTTGTGACCAGAAAACAAGTACTGCCAGTCTCCCACCTCAGTATAGTTATGAATTTTTGGAGAGCCCTTAGAGGGAACTTTCTGATGGTCCTCAAACATTCCACGTTCTTTCATCTCTCTCTGCCTTTCCTCATGCTGTTCTGTCTAATGTCTGCCTAGTACATTTCTCCTTACGCTTCAATACTCAACTTAACTATATCTTCCATGAGGATTTTTCTCTTATCGAGACGGAGTTTCTCTCTTGTTGCCCAGGCTGCAGTGCAATGGCGCGATCTTGGCTCACCGCAACCTCTGCCTCCCAGGTTCAAGCAATTCTCCTGCCTCAGTCTTCTAAGTAGCTGTGCCACCATGCCCAGTTAATTTTGTATTTTTAGTAGAGACAGGTTTTCACCATGTTGGCCAGGTTGGTCTCAAATTCCTGACCTCAGGTGATACACCCACCTCAGCCTCCCAAAGTGCTGGGATTACAAGTGTGAGCCACCGTGCCCGGCCGAGGATTTTTTTCTAACACTGTTAGGCTCCCATATTGTGTTCCCATAGCACCTCTATTCTTGCTCTTATGCTTTGTAATATGGCAATTATTTGTTCATATGTTTGTTTCCCCCACAGAATTATAAACTCTTCCTGTACAGGGGCTAAATCTTACACAACTTCTTAGTTCAAAGTCTCACAAAATACCTGGCATAAGTAAGTACTCATAAATTCTAAGTTGAATGAAAAGATCAAAGTTTGGAATCTAGAGCCAAGGAGCACATTCCCTAAAGGTAGATCTGTTTTTCATGTTACTAATGCTTCCTTTCTTCTTTTAGATGTCACCGCTGGTCACCTAGAAAACAACACAAAGGCCAAAGTCATAAAGGTTTCAGGAATAGGAACAGAGCAGATTAGAATGGTATGGTTTATTTCATTTAGCATAATATCCTCAAAGTTTATTCATGTAGCATATGTCAGAATTTCCTTCCTTTCTAAGGCTGAATAATATTCCATTGTGTACCACATTTCATTTATCCATTCGTCCATTGATGGACATTTGAGTTTCAGCTATTCTGAATGCTGCTGCTGTGAACATGGTTGTACAGATACCTGTTCAAGTCCCTGCTTTAATTCTTATGGGCATATACTCAGAAGTAGAATTGCTGTTTGTCATCTTAATCATATTTTATATTTTGTTTCTCAACTTGCATTTTCCCCAGATGTGTTACTTTAAATAGAAAAAAAAAAGTTACTAATAAGGAAAGATTTAAAATGCTACACACATTTAAGAAATATTAATTAATACATTTCTTTCTGGTCTATTGGCCACAGAATTCAAGTTAGTTCTGAATCTGATCATCTTTGGATGAACTGACAAAATTGAGTTTCTGGACCTACAAAACAACAGATCAGGCCCTAGTCTAGGAAATGCCACAGAGATACTGTGGCATCTTTAAGGCTCAGTCTAACGCAGCCTGGTGGCACCTAATTTACCTGTAAGTTACAATGTTAGTGACTGCAACTTTAGGAATAGTGAATACCAAATTTAGAAATAAGTAGTTCCCAATCCCCTTTCCATTTATTACACTCCTGAATGAATTTCAGAGTTGGAAGACACATTAAAAGTCAATAAGAATAATCCTTTTATAAAACAATCTACCAGAAATGAATGGGCCTTCTGAAAGTGCTTTTAGTCTGTAGATGTTTGGCCTCTAAAGACATTATTCAGGGTGTGGGTCACTTAAGAAATATAATTACAAGGTTAGTGTTGTTTGTATAGAGTAGTATTTCAGGAGATTATCTCAAACACTATATAATACCATTTACACTGGGAAAGCTATCTTCTCTGTTCTATGGAGTGGGAACCTTCACCATAAGCTTGTATCTCAGGCTGACTACAGAACTCATTTCCTCTTTTTTATGAATTTTATTTAAAACATTTTTTGTTCTTTATTTAAAGTTATTTGGCTTTATTTTTAATTTTTAATCTTGTGGGTACACAGTAGGTGTATATATTTATGGAGTGAGTGAGGTATTTGCATACAGGCATATAATGAAAAATAATCATAACACTGTAAATGGAATATCCATCACCTCAAACATTTATCCTATTTTGTATTACAAACAATCCAATTATACTCTTTTAGTTACTTTTAAATATATGATAAGTTATTGTGACTGTAGTCACCCTGTTGTGCTATGAAACACTAGATCTTATTCATTCTATCCAACTGTATGTTTTACCCATTAATCATTCCCACTGCCCCCACCACTACCCTCCCTAGCCTCTGATAACTATCCCTTCTATTCTCTATCTCCAGGGTCAATTGCTTTCATTTTTGACCCCCTCAAGTGAAAATACATCTAGTTTGTCTTTCTGTGCCTGGCTTATTTCACTTAACATAATGTCCTCCAGTTCCATCCATATTGTTGCAAATGACAGGATCTCATTCTTTTTTATGGCTGAACAGTACTCCACTGTGTATATGTAGCATTTTCTTTATCCACTCATCTGTTGATGGACACTTAGGTTGCTTCAAAATCTTGGCTATTGTGAATAATGATGCAACAAACATAGGAGTGCAGATATCTCTTCAGTATACTGATTTCCTTTCTTTGGCGTATATACACAGCAGTCAGATTGTTGGGTCATATGGTAGCTAGCTCTATTTTTAGTTTTTTGAGGAACATCCAAACTGTTCTCTATAGTGGTTGTACTAATTGACATTCCCACCAACAGTGTACAAGTGTTCCTTTTTCTCCATATCCTTGCTAGAATTTATTATTGTCTGTCTTTCGGGTAAAAGCCATTTTAACTGGGGTGAGATGATATCTCATTGTAGTTTTAATTTGTACTTCTCTGATGATTAACGAAGTTCAGCATCTTTTCATATACCTGTTTGCCATTTATATGTCTTTTTTTGAGAAATGTCTATTCAGATCTTTTGCTCATTTTAAATCAGATTGTTAGATTTTTTTTCTATAGAGTTGTTTGAGCTTCTTATATATTCTGATTAATAATTCCTTGTCAGACAGTTTGCAAATATTTTCTCCCATTCCGTGGGCTCTCTCTTCATTTTGTTGATTGTTTCCTTTGCTGTACAGAAGCTTTTTAACTTGATGTGATCCCATTAGTCCATTTTTGCTTTGGTTGACTGTGCTTGTGGGGTATTCCTCAAGAAATCTTTGCCCAGTCCAATGTCCTGGAGAGTTCCTATATTAGTTATTTTTCACACTGCTGATAAAGACACACCTGAGACTGGGTAATTTATAAAGAAAAAGAGGTTTAATGGACTCACAGTTCCACGTGGCTGGGGAGGCCTCACAATCATGGCAGAAGGTGAAAGACATGTCTTACATGGTGGCAGACAAGATAGAATGAGA
Organism: Papio anubis; assembly: GCF_008728515.1. NCBI lineage: Eukaryota > Metazoa > Chordata > Mammalia > Primates > Cercopithecidae > Papio > Papio anubis. The sequence goes on along the minus strand of NC_044996.1, from coordinate 80,671,279 downwards.
ACCAAGTGAAAGGGGCTTTCCCTTATAAAACCATCAGATCTTATGAGACTTACTCACTGCCACAAGAACAGTACAGGGGAAACCGCCCCATGATTCAGTTATCTCCCACTGTGTCCCTCCCACAACACGTGGGAATTATGGGAGTTACAATTCAAGATGAGATTTGAGTGGGGACACAACCAAACCATACAAATCCCCAATATTTTCTTTTAGTAGTTTCATAGTTTGAGGTCTTAGATTTATGCCTTTAATCCATTTTTATTTGGTTTTTGTATATGGCAAGATAAAGGGGTCTAGTTTCATTCTTCTGCATATGGACAGCCAGTTTTCCCAGCAGTATTTATTGAAGAGACTGTCCTTTCCCCTTTGTATGTTCTTGACACCTTTGTTGAAGATTAGTTCACTATAGTTGTATGGAGTTGTTTCTGGGTTCTCTATTCTATTCCATTGGTCTATGTCTGTTTTTATGCCAGTACCATGCTGTTTTGGTTACTATAGCTCTGTAGTATAATTTCTTTTTCTTTTTCTTTCTTTTATTGGGACGAAGTCTCCCATTGTTGCCCAGGCTGGAATGCAGTGGTACAATCTCAACTCACTGCAACCTCCACCTCCTGGGTTCAAGTTATTTTCCTGCCTCAGACTCCCCCATAGCTGGGATTACAGGTGCCTGCCACCACACCCAGCTAATTTTTGTATTTTTAGTAGAGATGGGTTTCATCACGTTGGCCAGGCTGGTCTCAAACTCCTGAGTTCAGGTGATCCTCCTGCCTTGGCCTCCCAAAGTTCTGGGATTACAGGTGTGAGCCACTATGCCTGGCCTGTAGTATAATTTGAAGTCAGGTAATGTGATTCCTCCAGTTTTGTTCTTTTTGCTTAGGATAGCTTTGACTATTTAGGGTCTTTTGTGGTTCCACATAAATTTTAGGGTTGTTTTTTCTATTTCTGTAAAGAATGTCATTGGTATTTTGATAGGGATTACATTGAATCTTCAGATTGCTTTTGGTAGTATGGCCATTTTAACAATATTGATTCTTTCAGTCCATGAACATGGAATATCTTTCTATATTGTGTATCCTGTTAAATTTATTTCACCAATGTTTTATAGTTTTTATTGTAGAGATATTTCACTTCCTTTTATAAGTTAATTCTGCTGGGTGCGGTGGCTCAAGCCTGTAATCCCAGCACTTTGGGAGGCCGAGACAGGTGGATCACGAGGTCAGGAGATCAAGACCATCCTGGCTAACACAGTGAAACCCCGTCTCTACTAAAAAATACAAAATACTAGCTGGGCGAGGTGGCGGGCGCTTGTAGTCCCAGCTACTCGGGAGGCTGAGGCGGGAGAATGGCCTAAACCTGGGAGGCGGAGCTTGCAGTGAGCTGAGATCTGGCCACTGCACTCCAGCCTGGGCGACAGAGCGAGACTCTGTCTCAAAAAAATAAATAAATAAAACTAAAAAATAAAGTTAATTCCTAGGTATTTAATTTTATGTGTAGCTATTGTAAATGGAGTTACTTTCTTAATTTCTTTTTCAGATTATTCACTGCTGGCATGTAGAAATTGCTACTGATTTTTGTATGTTGATTTTATATCCTGCAACTTTATAAATTTGTTATCAGTTCTAATAGTTTTTTGGTGAAGTCTTTAGGTTTTTCCAAATATAAGATCATATCATTTACGAACAAGGATAATTTGATTTATTTCCCAATTTGGATACCTTTTATTTCTTTCTCCTGTCTGATTGCTCTAGCTAGGACTTCCAGTACTATGTTGAATAACAGGTTTACAGTGGTCATCCTTGTTGTGTTCCAGATCTTAGAGTAAAGGCCTTGAGGTTTTCCTCATTCAGTATGATACTAGCTGTGATCTGTCATATATGGCTTGTGTTGTGTTGAAGTATGTTTCTTCTATACCCAGTTTCTTGAGGATTTTTATCATGAAGGGATGTTGAATTTTATTAAATATTTTTTCAGCATCAGTTGAAATGATCATATGGTTTCTGTCCTTCGTTCTATTGGTATGACATATCTCATTGATTGATTTGCATACATTAAACCATCCTTCCATCCAGAGATAAATCCCACTTGGCTATGATGAATGATCTTTTTAATGTGTTGTTGAATTCGATTTGCTAGTATTTTTTGTCTTTTTTTTTTTTTTTTTTTTTTTTAGTAGAGACAGAATCTCACTATGTTGCCCAGTCTGGTCTCAAACTCCTGGCTTCAAGTAATCCTCCCACATTGGCCTCCCAAAGCACTGGGATTGACAGGCATGAGGCATTGCATCGAACTGGTTTGTTAGTATTTTCTTGAGGTTTTCTTTTTTTTTTTTTTTTAGATAAAGCCTCACCCTCTTGCCCAGGCTGGAGTGCAGTGGCACGATCTCAACTCACTGCAACCTCTGGTCCCCAGGTTCAAGCAATTCTCATGGCTTAGCCTCCTGAGTAGCTGGGGTTACAGATGTGCAGCAACACGCCCAGCTAACTTTTGTATTTTTAGTAGAGATGGGGTTTCACCATGTTGGCCAGGCTGGTCTCAAACTCCTGGCCTCACGTAATCCACCCACCTCATCCTCCCAAAGTGCTGGGATTACAGGCGTGAGCCACTGTGCCTGGCCTTCTTGAGAATTTTTATGTTAATGTTCATCAGGGATACTGGCCTGTAGTTTTCTTTGTCTGATGTGTCTTTGTCTGGTTTTGGTATTACGGTAATACTGGCCTTGTAGACTGAGTTTGAAAATATTCCCTCCTCCTCTATTATTTGGAATAGTTTGAATAGGATTGGTATTAGTTCTTCTTAAAATGTTTGGTAAAATTCAACGGTGAAGCCATTGGGCCCAGGGTTATCTTTGCTGGGAGACTTATTATTATAACTTCGATCTCATTACTTGTTATTGGTGTGTTCAGGTTTTGGATTTCTTCATGGTTCAATCTTGGGAAGGTGTACATGTCTAGGAATTTATTCATTTCTTCTAGGTTTTCTAACTTATTGGCATATAGTTGCTCATAGTGGCCTCTAATGATCCTTTGAATTTCTGCAGTATCAATTGTAAAATCTCCCTTTTCATCTGTGATTTTATTTATTTGGATAATCTCTCTTCTGTTCTTAGTCTGGCTAAAGGTTTGTCAATCTTGTTTATCTTTTCCAAAAAATACACAACTTTTCATTTCATTGATCTTTTGTATTGTTTTATTTGTTTCAACTTCATTTATTTCTGCTCTCATCATTACTATTTATTTTCTTCTACTAATTTTGGTTTTTTTTCTTGTTTTTCTAGTTCTCTATCATGCATCATTAGGTTCTATTCTTCAAATAAACAACCTAATGATGCATGTTAAAGAACTAGAAAAGTTCATTTATCTCTTCAACTAGAACTAGGTTGAAGTTTTTTCTAGGATGATGCAAAAGTAATTGCGGTTTTTGCCATGAAAGCAAAAACCATTACTTTTTGGCATTATGTTCAATGGCAAAAATCGCAATTACTTTTGCATCAACCTAATACTTTTTGGACGTAGGTAGTTATAGCTATAAACTTCCCTCTTAGTACTGCTTTCACTGTGTCCCATAGGTTTGGGTATGTTGTGCTTCCATTATCATTTGTTTCAAGAAATTGTTCAGTTTTCTTCTCATTTTTCTTATTGGCCTACTTGTCATTTAAGTGTATGTTACTTGATTTCCATGTGTTTGTATAGTTTCCAAAATTCCTCTTGTTATTGATTTCTAGTTTTATTCCATTGTGGTCAGAGAAGGTATTTGAAATAATTTTTTTTTAATGTTTTAAGACTTGTTTTGTGGCCTAACATATAGTCTGTCCTTGAGGATAATCCATGTGCTGATGAGAAGATGTGTATTCTGCAGCCATTGGATGAAATGTTCTATAAATATCTTTTAGGTCAATTTGGTCTATAGTGCAGATTAAGTTTAATGTTTCTTTGTCGGTTTTCTGTCTGGATGATCTGTCCAATGCTGAAAGTGGGGTGTTGAAGTCTACAGCTATTATTGTACTGGGTTCTATCTCTTTCTTTAGCTCTAATAATATTTCTTTTGTATAACAGGGTGCTCTGGTGTTGGGTGCATATATATTTAAAATTGTTATATCCTCTTGCTGAATTTATCACTATATAATGACCTTCTTTGTCTCTTTATATAGAATGACCTTCTTTGTCTCTTTATATATATTTATATTTATGTGTAATATTTATATTATATATATATAATGACCTTTGTCTCTTTATAGTTTTTGTCTTGAAATCTATTTTGTCTGACAGAAGTATAGCTACTCCTCCTTTTTGATTTCCATTGGCAAGGAATATCTTTTTCCATCCCTTTATTTTCAGTCTATGCGTGTCTTTATAGGTGAAGTGTGCTTCTTGTAGGCAACGGATCATTGGGTCTTGCTTTTTTTATCCATTCAGTCACTCTGCGTCTTTTGATTGGAGGGTTGAGTCCATTTACATTCAATGTTATTATTAAACTGATGACAACTTAACACTAATTGCAGGAACAAACAAGGTAACTAACAAAAAAGCAAAGAGAAAACTAATAAAAACTCTACACTTTAACCTCATCCTCCAGCTGTGTAACTTTTTGTTGTTTCTATTTATATTTTATTGTACTGTCTATGTCTTGAAAAGTTGTCATAGTTATTATTTTTGATTGGTTCATCTTTTAGTCTTTCTATTCAAGATATGAGTATTTATACATTGCAATTACAGTGTTATAATATTTTGTGTTTTTCTGTTTACTTACTGTTACCTGTGAGTTTTGTATTATACCTTCAGATGATTTCTTACTCCTCATTAGTATATTTTTCTTTCAGACTGAAGAACTCCCTTTACCATTTCTTGTAAGATAAGTCTGGTGTTGATGAAATCCCTCAGCTTTTGTTTGTCTGGAAAAGTCTTTATTTCTCCTTCATATCTGAAGGATATTTTTGCCAGATACACTATTTTAGGGTAAAAGTTTTTTTCCTTCAACACTTTAAATATGTCATGCCACTCTCTTGTAGCCTGTAAGGTTTCCACTGAAAACTCTGCTGCTGGATGTATTGGAGCTCCATTGTATTTTTTTTTCTTTCTTTTCTCTTGCTGCTTTTGGTATCTTTTATTTTTATTTTATTATTATTATTTTTTGAGACAGAGTCTCCCTCTGTCACTCCGACTGGAGTGCAGTGGCACAGTCTCGGCTCACTGCAACCTCTGCTTCCCAGGTTCTAGCGATTCTCATGCTTCAGCCTCCTGAATGGCTGGGACTACAGGGACAGGGCACCACATCTGGCTAATTTTTTTTTAATTTTTAGTAGAGACAGGGTTTCACCATGTTGGCCAGGCTAGTCTCGAACTCCTGGCCTCAAGAGATCCACCCACCTTGGCCTCCCAAAGTGCTGGGATTACAGGCATGAGCCACTGTGCCTAGCCTGGATCCTTTCTTTATTCTTGACCTTTGGAAGTTTGATTATTAAATAATAGTCTTACTTCAGTTCAATCTACTTGCTGCTCTATAACTCTCTTGTATTCAAATATTGATAACTTTCTCTACGTTTGGGAAGTTCTCTGTTATTGTCCCTTTAAATAAACTTTCTACCCCTATCTCTCTCTCTCGTCTCTTTATGGCCAATAACTCTTAGACTTGCCCTTTTGAGGCTATTTTCTAGATCTTGTAAGTGTGCTTCATTCTTTTTTATTATTTTTTCTTTGGTCTCCTCTGACTGTGGGTTTTTTTTTTTTTTTTTTTTTCAGGGTCTTGCTCTTTCACCCAGGCTGTCATGCAGTGGCACAATCATAGCTCATTGCAGCCTTGAACTCCTAGATTCAAGTGATCCTCCTGCCTCAGCCTCCTCAGTAGCTAAGACTACAGGCACACATGCCACCACACCCAGCTAATTTAAAAAAATTTTATAGAAATGATTCCTTATTATGTTGCCCAGGCTGATCTTAAACTCCTGGGCTCAAGAGATCTTCCTGCTTCAGCCTCCTGAAGTGCTGGGATTACAGACATGAGCTACTATGCCAAGCCATGTATTTTCAAATGGCCTGTCTTCAAGCTCATTATTTCTTTCTTCTGCTTGATCAATTCTGCAATTAAGAAACTTTGATTCATTCTTCAGCATGTCAGTTACATTTTTTAACACCAGAATTCCTGCTAGATACTTTTTAATTATTTAAATCTCTTTGTTAAATTTATCTGTTAGGATTCTGAACTCCTTATCTGTGTTATCTTGAATTTTCTTGAGTTTCTTCAAAACAACTATTTCGAATTCTCTGTCCGAAAGATCACGTATCTCTGTCTCTCCAGGTTTGGTCCTTGGTGCCTTATTTAGTTCGTTCGGGAAGATCATGTTTTCCTAAATGGTCTTCATGCTTGTGCGTGTTCGTCAGTGTCTAAGTATTGAAAAGTTAGGTGTTTAGTAGTCTTTGTAGTCTGGGCTTGTTCATACCCGTCCTTCTTGGGAAACTTTCCAGGTATTCGAAGGGACTTTGTGTGTTGTAATCTAAGTTTTTGGTCACTGTAGTCACATCTACGTTAGGGGGCACCCCAAGCTCGGTAACGCTGTGGTTCTTGCAGACTCATTGAGGTACTGCCTTGGTGGTCTTGGATCAAATCCGGAAGAATACTCTGGATTACCAGACAGAGACTCTTTTTCTCTGCCCTTACTTTTCCCCAAACAAACAGAGTCTCTCTCTCTCTCTCTCTCTCTCTCTCTCTCTCTGTCTCTTTCTGTGCTGAGATGCCTGCAGCTGAAGGAGGGCAGAAATGCTTTTTTAAGTTACCACCCAGTTCTAAAGTTGCACTTTGATAACTTGATTATTTCCGATGTTTTCATTAGCAACACAGTTGTAAACCACTTCTCCAGATAGTTAATCTCATCTCTTAAATGACAGTTATTATTAAAATTTCAAATGAGTAATTCTTTTTCTGAGTTCTTAGTTTCCTACATACTTATTACAGCATTAATCATTTTACCTGACAATACCTACTCACTAATCAATTCCCAGTGAGAATTATTAGACACTCATATCCAGTAGCAAGAAAGAAAAAAATTAAAATCCTTAAGACACATAGTTAGGGATATGCTTTCAAATCTGGGATGTACAGAAATTGAAACTGTGAGCCTCCTTGGCAACTCCCAGAGGACATAACATAACAGTAATCAATCCACTGTGTGGCTTGTTACATAAGTACTATGGAAGTCTTGGGACTATTTGGAATCTGACAGAAGCCTTATGGAAGTGGTTCAGTGGTGGTTGGCCATTTGCATATTTTCCTCCTATTACAGATAGGGGAAAAAAGACTGAAAGAATATATACCAAAATGTTAATATTGCTTATTCCTGGGGAGTAGGGCTACCAGTTTTCTTTTATTTTTTGTTTATCTGTATGATCTAAAATTTCTAAAATAAATATAACTATTATAAGAAAATTCCAAATGATAAAAGTCCAAAAAGATGGTTTGTTTTAATAGTAAGTAAGCTGAGTTGCATTTTCTACCATCTGTTTCAGTCGGGGAAATGAATAACATCTTCTAGGGCAAAGTAACAGGGTAAATGGAGACCCAGAGAAAGACTGATTGTTCTCTATGATAAGCATTCTCTAGAACATAAAAGGAAGTAATGAACAGGACTCCAAGCTTTGTTCTGTTGTGTCTCACCCCCTCTCGAGTCTTCTCTGGCTTTGTTCCACACTCTGAACATCCTAAATCAACTTACAAGTGGTGGTAACCAAAAGAATCTATCAGGAAAATTGTCTCTCTAGACTCCGATTCCATCAAATATCCCCTTTCTCTTCTATTTTCCATATTTTCTTACCACCTATAGACATGCTTAACGTTTCTCCATTCTAAAACCAAGTTAAAACACTATTTCTCCCCTATCTCGTTACAAACTACCATCCTTTCTACCTCCTTCCTTTCATAGCCAGATTTCTGGAACAATTAATCTACAACCACGGTCTTTTCCCCCTTTCCATTTGTTCAATTTGCTGCAGTCTGCCTTCTGCCATGACTCCAACAAACTTTAAAGGAAAGCTTCCTAGTTGCTGAACTTACTGGCCGATATTTACACAGCCTAGGGTGATTGGTTGCTCTTATTTCCCAGAAGTTCTTCTTCTTGGCCTCTGGGAAGAAAGGAGTGAAATGGGAAGAAATGACACTACTGTCTCTTCATTTTTTTTTTCTTACCTTTCCCTGTCAGATTTCCCTCTTCTGTTCCACACTTATTCATTGGGATTCCCTAGGGTTATGTCCTAGTCTCTTATCTTCTTACACCACCTGGAACAAAGTTTATCTACTTACACAGCTTCAACTATCATCTATACAATGATAGATTGCAAAATTTGTAATAATTGCCTCGAACTCTTGCTTAAGCTCCAGATTTGTATTTCCAAATTACAATTAAGCATCTTTACATACAGGTTACAAACAGGTACCCTAAGCTCCACTAGTCTAAAATCAGACTTATCTTCTCTACTGCCACAATTTATTAAATTCTTGAATTACATTCTCATTCACAATCGCAAGCCATGTTCCTAAGCTAGAAGTTTTTGCTTTTGCTTTAACTATCCCTTCTCCCTAACGCTGCACATCTTCCTCACCTGACAATGTCCTACTTATCCTTTAGTATGTGTCTTCTTGGGAAAGACAAACTAGCTGTTATTTATCAAGAAGTTTTGCTAAGCAATTTATGTTCATTAGCTTATTTTAATCCTCAATCAATTCTGTGAGATAACTACTATTATCATTTTACAGATGAAAAAGCTGAGATTTAAAGGGGCTAAATAACATTGTCATCTACTAAATGGTGGGATTTAAATATAGGTATTCAAAACCTGAACTTTTAACCACTATGCTACAGGCAATGTGTATTATACATAGTTGATTGTTCTGTTCTCTGTGTTCCCATAGCACTCTGTTCACCACTCTGCAATGGCAGTTACCACCCTAGAATGTAATATTTCTGTTTACACAATATCATCCCCCACTAGATGTAGGATACATGGTGATAGAGATAAAATCTTGCAGCCGGGCGTGGTGGTGTGTGCCTGTAGTCCCAGCTACTGGGGCGGCTGAGGTGGGAGGACTGCTTGAGCCTAGGAGTTCGAGTCTGTAGTGAGCTATGATGGTGCCCCTGCACTCCAGCCTGGGCAATAAGAGTGAGATTGGTCTCAAAAGAAAGAAGGAAAGAGAGGAAGCAAGGAAGGAAGGAAGGAAGGAAGGAAGGAAGGCAGGCTTAACCAATCTTTGTATCTCAGTGTGTTTAGCACATTGTAAGTGCTCAATAAATGTTCACTATATAAATGAATTTTGAAACCTCTCTCTGGCAGTAAGTAGCCTTTTGTTTGTTGCCTTGCTTTTTCTTCTGACTGTGTCTGATATGGTTTGGCTGTGTCCCCACACAAATCTCATCTTGAATTGTAGTTCCCATAATCCCCATGTGTCCTGGGAGAGACCAAGTGGAGGTAATTGAATCATGGGGGCGATTTCCCCCATCCTGTTCTCATGATAGTGAGTGAGTTCTCATGAGATCTGATGGTTTTATAAGGGGCTTTTTCCCACCTTTGCTCTGCACTTCTACTTGCTGCTACCATGTGAAGAAGGACATACTTGCTTTCCCCTCCATCATGATTGCAAGTTTCCTGAGGCCTCCCCAGCCATGCTGAACAGTGAGTCCATTAAACTTTTTTCCTTTATAAATTACCTAGTCTCAGGTATGTCTTTATTAGCAGCATGAGAACGGACTAATACAGTGTCCTTTCATTATTCGTTCAACTACGAGCAGTAAATGCTGGCAATTTGTAAAAATTGTGTTTCAGACTTTGTTTTTATTTATACTGCCTTACTATTTGCATAGTAACTTTAATATCTTACATTATTAATAAACAGGTTTGTAAGTATTATTATTTAAATGTATGTACAAAATTTCTTTTTTTAAGAATGAGTTCATGTCCTTTGCAGGGACATGGATGAAGCTGGAAACCATCATTCTCAGCAAACTAACACAGGAACAGAAAACCAAACACTGCATGTTCTCACTCACAAGTGGGAGTTGGACAATGAGAACAAATGGACACAGGGAGGGGAACATCACACACCCGGGCCTGTCGGGGGTTAGGGGGCAGGGAGAGGGAGAGCATTAGGACAAATACCCAACGCATGCGGGACTTCAAACCCAGATGACGGGTTGACGGGTGCAGCAAACCACCATGGCACCTGTGTACCTATGTAAAAAACCTGCACGTTCTGCACATGTATCCCAGAACTTAAAGCAAAAAAAATTCTTTTTTTAATATTTTAACTTTTATTTTAGGTTTGAGGTAGATGTACAGGTTTGTTATATAGGTAACCTCGTGACTCAAGGGTTTGTTGTACAGATTATTTCGTCACCTAGGTACTAAGCATGGTACCCAACAGTTGTTTTTTTTCCGTAAACCTCTCCATCCTCCCATCCTCCTCCCTCAAGTAGAACTCAGAGTCTGTTGTTTCCCTCTATGTGTCCATGTGTTCTCATTGTTTAGCTCCTACGTATAAGTGAGAACATGCAGTGTTTGGTTTTCTGTTCTTGCCTTAGTTTGCAAAGGATAGTGGCCTTCAGCTCCATCCATGTTCCTGCAAAGGACATGATCTTGTTCTTTTTTATGGCTGTGTAGTACTCCATGGTGTATACGTACCACATTTTCTTCCTTTCTTTTTTTTTTTTTTTTTTTTGAGATGAAGTCTCACTCTGTTGCCCAGGCTGGAATGCAATGGCGTGATCTTGGTTCACCATAACCTCTGCCTCCCAGGTTCCAGCGATTCTCCTGCCTCAGCCTCCTGAGTAGCTGGGATTACAGGCACCTGCCACCATGCCTGGCCAATTTTGTGTTTTAGTAGAGACAGAGTTTCACCATGTTGGTCAGGCTGGTCTCGAACTCCTGACTTCAGGTGACCCACCCGCCTCCGCCTCCCAGAGTGCTGGGATTACAAGCGTGAGCCACTGTACCTGGCCACCACATTTTCTTTATCAAGTCTACCATTGATGGGCATTTAGGTTGATTCCATGTCTTTGCTATTGTGAATGGTGCTGCAGTGAACATATGCATAAATGTGCCTTTATTGTTTTGGGTATATACCCAGTAGTGGGATTGCTGGGTCAAATGGTATTTCAGTTTTTAGTTCTTTGAGGAATTGCCACACTGTCTTCCACAATTTACACTCCCACCAGCAGTGTATAAGCATTGCCTTTTCTCCACGACCTTGCCTAATGCTAGCAATTTTGACAGTGTTTCATAAAAATCTCCTTTCATATACTAAGTGAATTTATATGAAGTGATCAGCAGAGGAATTGATCAATAAGCTTCCCTCTAAAATGTACTTCTTGAATTAACTTTCTCTCATAGCCTATTCTACTGACATCTTCTCTTTAACTTATTAGTGTTCTCAAGTCTTTGCCCATCTTTTAAAAAAAATCGCATTCCTTCAACCATGCTAGCTATAGTCTGCTTTCCCTATTACTCTTTCCCTTTGCCAAACTTCTTTAAAGGTTAGTCTGCATTTCCACACCTCCCATTTGCTTTTCTGAAATTTAGAAATACTTTAAGCAAACAAAAAAGGGTAGAGAATAATATAATAAAAACCCATGTACCTACAACTCAGTTTATTAGAAACTGACATTTTGGCTGGGCACGGTGGCTTATGCCTGTAATCCCAGCACTTTGGGAGGCCGAGGCGGGTGGATCACCTGAGGTCAGGAGTTTGAGACCAGCCTGACCAACATGAAGAAACCCTGGCTCTATTTAAAATACAAAATCAGCCGGGTGTGGTGGCACATGCCCGTAATCCCACCTACTCGGGAGGCTGAGACAGGAGAATTGCTTGAACCTGGGAGGCAGAGGTTGTGGTGAGTCAAGATCGCGCCATTGCACTCCAGTCTGGGCAACAAGAGCGAAACTCCATCTCAAAACAAAACAAAACAAAACAAAACAAAACAAAACACAGCTGACATTTTGTCAAATTTCTTTCCTATTTTTTAAAGAGGTAAAACATTATTGATAGAGTAAGCATTATGTGTACCTATCCCATTCCCATCCCTCTTCCTCCTTCCCCAGAGTTAGTCACTATTCAGATTTTGGTATTTCTCATTTCCATATATGTAATAACTAGTTGACCTCTGCAGCATTTGATCCTATTCATTTTTTTCTACCTTAGAACTTTCACCTCCCTTAGTTTCGACACCACTGTCTCCTTAGTGCTCTGAATCTCTCTCTTGACTGACAGTCTACACACTACACAAGATGTGAGTAATGACTCCCAGTGAATCATTCTTACCAGAACCCATACCTTCGGTATTGGTCATGTGATTTGCTTTGGACAACAGGATATCTACAGATGTGATGCAAACAGAGGCTCGAAAAGCACTTGTACATTAAGGCTTGCCCTTTTGAAATGCTGCCACCACATGAACAGGTCCAAACCTTCTGGAGAGGCCACTGTGGGCACTGTGGCTAATAGCCTGCCAACTGCCAGATGTGTGAGTGAGGTCATCTTAGGTCATCCAGCCCCCACCAACTTGACAGCTGACTGCCACAGACAGCCTAGGCAAGACCAAGAGAAGAAACGCCCAACTGAGTCTACACTCAGAATTTTAATCATCTACAGAATTTTGAGCAAATCAAATAAATGAAGCCAGTGCAGTGGCTCACTCCTGTCATCCCAGCACTTTGGGAGGCCAAGGTGGGAGGATCGCTTGAACTCAGGAGTTCAAGACCAGCCTGGGCAACATAGCAAGACTTCGTCTCTACAAAAAATAAAAAATAAAAAATTAGCTGGGCAAGGTGACGCACGTCTATGGTCTCAGCTACTCGAGAGGCTGAGGTGGGAGGATAGCTTGAGCCCGGGAGGTCGAAGCTGCAGTGAGCAGTGATCATGCCACTGCACTCTAGCTTGCGTGACAGAACAAGACTCTGTCTCTAAATGTACATACATAAAATGTTGTTTTAAGTGACTAAGTTTTGGTGTGGTTTAGTTTTATATCCATAATATCATATTATACATATTACATCACAACTTGGTTTTTTTGTTTCTTCATATTGAGATCTTTCCATGTTTATACCTATAGCTATAGTTCATTCATTTTAAACTAACTTGAACAAAAAGTCCTTTCATATGAATATACCATCATTTATTTATTCATTCATTCACTTACTAATGGACATTTGTGTTTCCAGTTTCTCACTACTACAAGCAATATTGCAATGCACACTCTTATATGGGTCCTTTTGTACTAGGAATGGAATTACTTAGTTGAGAGGTAGATATCTTCAACTTTACTATATAGTAATGAGCCACATAACTATATTTTGGTCAACGACAGACTACATATACAATGATGTTCCCATAAAATTATATTACCATTATTTTACTGTACTTTTTTATGTTTAAATATAAATGTATCTGAACATAGTTACACAGATACTTACCATGTGTTACAATTGTCTACAGTATTCAATGTAGTAACATGCTGTACAGGTTTGTAGCCTAGGAGCAAGAGGCTATGTCATATAGCCTAGATGTGTAGTGAGCTATACCACCTAGGTTTGTGTAAATACACTATGATGTTTGCAAAAGGAACAAATTGTCTAACAATGCATTTCTTAGAAGGTATCCCCGTCACTAACCAACACCTAACTGTATATGCCCAGCTGCTTTCCAAGAAGGTTGTACACGTCTTCAATTCCTTATCTACAATTTTGAAATCTGAAAATTGCCTGGAAATCAAAAGTATTTTTCATGAGTTTGGCTTTTTTCACTTTGTTTATGGTGTTTTGGTATTTTTTACTACTTACAATTTTTTCAAGGTTATCAATAATTTTCTTTACGGTTGTGCTTGCCTTCCTCTTCCAGCCACTATAAACTGGTTTCTGAACCATACCATTCCAATTATACTGCTCAAGAAGGTCACCAATTGTGCTTAAAAGCCAAATTTCGCCGGGCGCGGTGGCTCAAGCCTGTAATCCCAGCACTTTGGGAGGCCGAGACGGGCGGATCACGAGTTCAGGAGATCGAGACCATCCTGGCTAACACGGTGAAACCCCGTCTCTACTAAAATACAAAAAAAAATTAGCCGGGCGAGGTGGCGGGCGCCTGTACTCCCAGCTACTCGGGAGGCTGAGGCAGGAGAATGGCGTGAACCCGGGAGGCGGGGCTTGCAGTGAGCTGAGATCCGGCCACTGCACTCCAGCCTGGGCAACAGAGCCAGACTCCGTCTCAAAAAAAAAAAAAAAAAAAAAAAAAGCCAAATTTCATGAGCATTTTCAAGTATAATGAAATAACTAGTTGACCTCTGCAGCATTTGATCCTATTCAACTTTTTCTACCTTAGAACTTTCACCTCCCTTAGCTTTGATACCACTATCTCCTTAGCACTTTCAATCTTACTCTCGACCAACAGTCTACACACTATTAGTGGGACGCAGCACTGTGCAGTGGGATTCAGAGTTTTCATTAAAACTACCAAGAATCCATGTGCTCTCATGTCTATCTGTGTGATGTGCTATGTGTGGTAGGTATGACGTCATGAAAAACTTACTGTGTAAAAATATTGAGTGTTTCAATTAAGGATTTATTAAGGTAAAAATATATTAATGAGTAATTTCCAAATGAATTCGATACAACAATGATGTGACATTAATGCCAATGAACTCAGGGCAAAAAGAACTTAGGAGATAAATTATGTATATGCTACCCCCTACACTAATTGTTACATGTTCATTTCTTTGTTTCTCTCTAAGTGCCTATGTGTCACTTAGACTAGCATATAGTTAGCTGCTGATTGATGTGTATCTTCTCCAAAAGGTAAATTTAGTCACAACATTCCCAATCCAAGCATGAAGTAAAGGTCAGATACCACAAAGAAAAACACCTTATTGTGCAATATTTTACAAACAGCATAGTAATACTTGTTTTAGGCAAGTATCATCAATGAATGCTAGAACTAGTGGGTGAAAGTTTGATGAGAAACAAGATATTCTTAAAATATCTTCTTCAAAGGTATTTATTACTTGCAAAGGGAAGAATAGTACCTTGAGAATGTAGAAAACTGGCAGATCTTTCTTTAACCAACTCGTAATCAACATTAATATCACCAGTAATGGCACAAATAAATATTATGTGCCTCCTGATATTATGCACTGAGAAGGACACAAATTACTCCTGTAATATTCCTACTGAAAATGCTTAACTTGAATTAAATTGCATGGAAATATCAGACAAATCCAAAATGAGGGACATTCTAAAAAAAACTGACTTATGTTCTTCAAAAATATCAATGCCATGAATGACAAAGAAAGGCTAAGGAATATGTTCCAGATTAAAGGAAACTAAAGTTGGTGGTTTCCCAAAATGTTAAATATAGAATTACCATATGACCCAGCAATTCCAGTCCTAGGTATATGCCCAAGAGATTGAAAACAAATATTCAAACAAAACCTTGAAAACATATGTTCATAGAAGCACTATTCACAGTAGTGAAAAGGTAGAAACAACCCAAACATAAAACCCAAACATTTTGTTTATTTCCCCTGCTACTAGATTGCTCCTATTCCTGAAGAGCAAAAGCCATGTCTTATTCATATATTTACTCTCAATGTGTTGCATAATATCTAGCACATAGTGTGTTGGGAGGGGATGGATAGTTAATGACTAAATAAACCTCCTCTCTGACCTTATTTCCTACTATCCTACTGGTTCGATGGATGTACATAGCATTTTCTAGCCTCTCTCCTTTGCTGCTGCCAATCTCTGTGCCTACAATGTTTTCCACTACTTCATCTCAACCTACTGAAAACCTGTTTTCTGTGGGGCAGGTAATTCTCATCTCCTGTTGCTATCTTTTCTGATCACCATGGCTAAAAATGATCTCTTTCTTATCCTGGTCTCTATTACACGGTGAGATCTTAGGATCAACAAGATCCAAAGATCAATGAGATTTTAGGATTGATAAGATCTAAAGATCAATAATATCTACTCTCTGCCCTCAAGAACTCACTGTCTACCATGGGGGTCCTTAAGCTAGGACAGTGGTTCTTGAAGCCTAGTGAATAAAATAATTACCTGGTGGGATTGTTCAAGGTATTTGAGGGCTACCCTCAAAAGATTCTGATTCAGTAACTCAGGTTGCTTTATAAACAAGCATTCCTAGTGATTCTAATGCAGGTGAAGAGTCTGTGCATGTCCTTTGGGAGGTTCATGAACCTCACAAACAACTGTGTAAATATATACATATATGTGTATTTTTCTAGACAGAGTCCACAGTTTGTAGTACATAATCTATGACCTCTAAAAAAGTTTAAAAGCCACCGATCAAATGGGAAATAGATATGTTAACTGACAGGTTACAAAACAATTCAGCTAAGTGACAGAAGAGAAATATGAATAAAGTGCTGTGCGAATATAGATCAGAAAGCAACTAAGTGTCCCAGAAAAAGCTAAGAAAAGCTTCATGTGAGGGTAACATTTTATTTTATTTATTATTTATTTAATTTTGTTTTTAGAGACAGTATCTCACTCTGTTGCCCAGGCTGGAGTATAGTGGCACAATCATATCATATGAAATCATACGATTTCATATAGTGAAATCATAGTTCACTGCAGCCTCAAAGTCCTGGGCTCAAGAGGTCCTCTACTTCAGCCTCCCAAATAGCTGCAACTATAGGTGTGCACCGCCACAGCCAGCTAATTTTTTTTTTTTTTTTTTTTTTTTTCAGAGATGAAGGTCTCACTGCCTTGCCAAGCTGGTCTTAAACTCCTGGCCTCAAGTGATCCTCCTGCCTCAGCCTCCTGGGTAGCTGAGATTACAGGTGTGTTACCAAACCCAACTTAGGTTATTTTAGCAGGATTTTCTAAAGTGATTATAAATTTGCCAAGTGAGTAGAATACTGGTAATTCTAGGCACAGGGAACAGGATATGTAAAGACACAGGGATACAGAAAAGAAGTTTTACTTTCAATATGTCTAGAATATTTGTGAAAGGAGATACATGTGAATAATGAGACTAGAGACACAGGTGGGGCTTTGCATGCCAAGTTAAAGAGTTGCTTTGTTTTGTTTTGCTTTGTTTTTCAGAGACAGGCTGGAGTACAGTGGCGCAATCATAGCTCACCGGAACCTCCAACTCCTAGGCTCAAGTGATCTTCCCATCTCAGCTTCCCAAGGCACTAAAACTAGAGGTGTGCAGTATTTATTTATTTATTTATTTAGTACAGATAGCGTCTCATTCTGTCACCCAGGCTGGTCTCCAACCCCTGGCCTCAACTAATCCTCCTACTTCAGCTTCCCAAAGCGCTGGAATTACAAGCATGAGCCACCACGCCTGGCTTGTTAAAGAGTTTTATTCTGTAAATAACAGAGAGACAAAAGAGTGGTTTTTAAATTAAGGTAAAATTCACCATTTTAACCGCTTTATTTTATTTATTTATTTATTTATTTATTTATTTATTTATTTTAGAGACAGGGTCTTGTTCTGTTGCCAAGACTGGAGTACAGTGACAGTCATAGCTTATTGCAGCCTCACACTCCTGGTCTCAAGTGATCTTACTGCCTTGGCCTCTCAAGTTGCTGGGATCACAAACCCAAGCCACTGTCCCTGGCTAAGTTTTCTGTTTTTAGTAGAGACAGCGTTTCACCATGTTGGCCAGGCTGGTCTCAAACTCCTGACCTCAAGTGATCTACCAGCCTCAGCCTCCGAAAGTGCTGGGAGTATGGTTGTGAGCCACTGCGCCTGGCCAGGAGATCTATTGTACATCATGATGACTATGGTGGCTTCCAGGGATTGGGAGGAGAGGGATGAATAGGTGGAGCACAGAGGGTTTTTAGGGCAGTGAAACTATTCTGTATGATACTGTAATGGTAGATACATGTCACTAAACATTTGTTGAAACCCACAGAATGTATAATACCAAGAGTGACCCCTAATGTAAACTATAGACCTTGGGTGGTAATGATGGCTCATTGATTGTGACAAATATACCACTGTGGTATGGGATGTTGATAGTAAAAGAGATTGTGCATGTGTAGACAGGAAGTATATGGGAACTCTCTATACTTTCTGCTCAATTTTGCTGTTAATCTAAAACTTCTCTAAAAAATAAAGTGTATGGCCAGAAGCGGTGGCTTACGCCTGTAATCCCAGCACTTTGGGAGGCTGAGGTGCGCGGATCACGAGGTCAGGAGATTGAGACCATCCTGGCTAACACGGTGAAACCCTATCTCCACTAAAAATACAAAAAATTAGCTGGGCATGGTGGTGGACACCTGGAGTCCCAGCTACTGAGGAGGCTGAGGCAGGAGAATAGCATGAACCTGGGAGGTGGAGGTTGCAGTGAGCCAAGATGGCGCCACTGCACTCTAGCCTGGGCAACAGAGCAAGACTCTGTCTCAAACAAACAAACAAAACACCAGTCCATCCCTTTCCTTGCTATCTAGACTGAGAGGCCTAACTCCTCCTCCTTAACTTTAATAAGCCGTCTAAAGAGCCTCTTTAGTACCTCTTCTTTAGTCTCCCTGTGATGCTTCAACTCCCGGCAGCCTGCTTTACTCTACCCAGACAAATAACCTAATGACTTATATCCAAAAGGTGATCTGAACTGATTAAGGAGGAAACTTTTTTTTCTTAGAGATGGGGTCTCACTATGTTGCCCAGGCTGGCCTCAAACTACTGGTCTCAAGTGATCCTCCCACTCCAGCCTCCTGAGTAGCTGGGACTACAGGTGCATGCTGCCATGCCCAGCTATCTTTTATACTTTACCATCTTCTCTGTTTTAAACTAGCATGGTCTGTCTACCTAACCTGTCCATCGTTTTACTATTTTCCAAAAAATTCAAGATTTGAGTCAAACAAAAACATTAAAAATACTAATGGTAAATACTAAGAATGCTAATGTTGGCTGGGCATGATGGCTCACGCCTGTAATCCCAGCACTTTGGGAGGCTGAGGCAGGTGGATCACCTGAGGTCAGAAGTTTGAGACCAGCCTGACCAACATGGAGAAACTCTGTCTCTACTAAAAATACAAAATTAGCCGGGCATGGTGGCGCATGCCTGTAATCCCAGCTGCTCTGGAGGCTGAGGCAGGAGAATTACTTGAACCCGGGAGGCAGAGGTTGCAGTGAGCCAAGATTGCACCATTGCATTCCAGCCTGGGCAACAAAAGTGAAACTCTGTCTAAAAAATAATAATAATAATAAAAAGAATGCTACTGTTAAAAGTACTATTCTGGAAGGAAAGTATATTAGTCGGAGTTCTCTAGAGAGACAGAACCAATAGGATACATATAGATAGATATATGAGAGGGAATTTATTAGGGGAATTGGCACACATGATTATAGAGGTTGAGAAATCCCACAACAGGTCATCTGCAAGCTGGAGACCCTGGGATGCTGAGAGCATGGCTCAGTCCAAGTCTGAAGGCCTCAGAAATCGGGAAGCCAATGGCGTGTAACTCTCAGTCTGAGGCCAGAGGCCTGAGAACCGAAGGTTAGGCAGGGAGCACTGGTGTAAGTTCTGGAGTCCAAAGACCGGGGAGACCAGAGTTCTGTTGCCCAAAGCAGGAGACAAATGTATCCCAGCTCCAGCAGATAAATCAACACATTTGCCTTTTTCTCATTTTTTGTTCTCTACAGGTCCCTAACAGATTGGATGATGCCTGCCCACACTAAGGGCAAATCTTCCCCACCTAGTCCACTCAGACTCACACAATCATCTCTTTCGGAAACACCCTCACAGATACACTCTAAAATAATGCTTTACCAGGATTCTAGGTGTTCCTTAATCCAGTCAAGTTGACATCTAAAATTAACCATCAGAGAAAATATACAGAATATCTAATTTCTTACAAACTCAGAAAACAAAAGGGAATTACCTTTCTTCAAATGAGCCTAATTTGCATTCATTATAGCCTGATGTCCAAGAAGCTCTGACCCTTAAACTTTCGTAAGCTGCTCTGACAAGAAATAATTAATTGCATACCTATCTGTGAAGAATAATCCATCACATGATTCAACTTCCATCTCATTAACTCTGCTTTCCACTGCCTAATAATAGTGACTATTGAGCTCTAAGTATGTGCCAGCCATCGTGTTGTGTGGTTTAGTTTTTTTCATTTAATTCTTACAGTAAGTATTAATCCACTTGATAGATGAAGAAACTGAAGTTTGGAGAAAGTAAATAATATTTCCATGATCAGGCAGCTAGTACATAGGAAAGCCAGGATTCATTCTTTCAACTATTAAATATTAAAGAGATCTTTTTTTTGTTGTTAATAAAACTCTTGTGGTTTCATTGTATCATCTGAACAAATCAATGTCTGGGCGGTGAGGCAGCTGCTTTCTCCTTCCCTTCTTTGGGTTACTAGAGCAACTGCTCCACAGATTTAAAGAAAAAAAGGACAACCTTTTGCATTACTTAAGTCTTTCCAAGGCATGCGCTGGTACAACACAAACTTTTCCCGTCAGAAGCAACTAGTCTAGTGTCCAAACATCATGCACAACACCTTGGTGGCAGCAGCGCACTGAGCCCACTCCCGCCACAGCCCTGCTCATTTGTGCATGACATTTGGAGCATCTGGAAGAGTGGGAATAGTATTGGGAAGAGGAGGGAGGAGGAAACAGTATGAGTGCCTGGCTGAGAGGAGGTCAACCGAAGTTGTGCAGGGCAAGCCTGAACATGTCATTGGTGAAAGCATCGTTGACGTTCTTTAACAGGAACATCTGGTGGAACCCCATGATGAGGTCTTCATCCGCCTTAAGCTGACCCCACAGCCATGCTGATGATGCAGTCATCTGGCGTGGGCTAATGCTGGATTTTCTGGAACGGAAGGCTAGACAACTTCTCCACAGTGGCAGCTTTCCCCTGGAACTGTTGTCCTTCTCACGTAAGGCATGATGCATCAATGTAAATTGCACCTAATTGGGTTCTATCGTTATCAAATAACTGGTAGTAATGTTGAATGAAGCTGGATCCAACCTGCTCCCAAATTGGCTTGTCTCCCATTCTGGAGCATCACCCGGCCTTGTGGAGACCCAAGGGGCTGGCATGATGGCGGCAACGGAGGCAGCCAAGAAACCTTTAAAATATGATTGGTATCTCTATATAGCCAATATTTCATTAGAAAAGGATAAGTCATCATAATTCAATTTCTATTTATTTATTTAGTTAGTTAGTTATTGCAGGGACAAGGTCTCTCTATGTTGCCCAGGCTGATCTCAAACTCCTAGGCTCAAGTGATCCTCCCACCTCAGTCTCCCAAATTGCAGGGATTATAGGCACAAGCCACCATGCCTGGCCTATAATTAAACTTCTATCCATTTTTAGTATTTTTAGTTTTTTGTGACTTTTTGTTTTTTGAGACAGATAGATATTCATAGATATTTTCACTCTACTGCCCCGGCTGGAGTGCAGTGGTGCCATCATAGCTCACTGCAACCTGAAACTCCTGGGCTCAAGAAATCCTCCAGCCTCAGCCTTCCAAGTTGCTGGGACTACATTAGTGCACCATCATTTCCAGCTAATTAATTTTTTTTTTTTTTTTAGAAACAGGGTCTCATTATATTATCCAGGCTGGTCTCGAACTTCTGACCTCAAGCAATCCTCTCACCTTGGCCTCCCAGAGTGCTAGGATCACAGGTGTGAGTCACCGTGCCTGGCCTTCTATTCGTTTTAACTTGAAAGCATACTTTCTTTCTATTTAACCTTGCTTCCTGTAAGCTTCTTCATTTTTTAACTCAAGCCAGGTCCCCACACAGGCTTAGTTCTCCTAGTTCTCAGTTTTTATAATTCATGACTACCACTCTACTGACTGTGTCCATAACCCCTGGGGCCTCCTCTCTGTTTTGCCGCTTGTAACCCAGGCCTTAACTTGTCCTCTAGGGTCTAAGATTCATATCTATATTTTTCCACATTCCCCTTTTTTTGTTCTTTTTCTTTCTTGTTCTTTTCTACAGAGCCGGGGGACTACTCACCTGGCTAAACCAGAATGACACAGATTGCCTCATAAACTGGAATTCTGGGGGCCCGAGAGCACAATATCCCAGGTCACAAATGACAGAGGACTGTACAAGCAATATATTTTTTGTGATTTTTTTTTTCTGATGGTTGCTAGAATGAAAAATAAAGAAATATTACATCTCTAAGAGTAACCATTAAATTCTTCCATATTATTTCAGAGTAGAAATCAATTTAATAAGTCCCCAGCACGGTGATAAATAATTTTTCTGCTGTTGTCAACCAATATCAAATATAAAGTACTAGTATAGAAACAGCTATAAGGCTCCTTTCCGGCTGATCAGCTCCTCTCCTCCACTCCATTGCCAGCAATTATGCACCTCAGTATCCAACTAGTCCAATGTTCTTTTATCCTGTAACAAATGGTAGCCAGAACTCAATATGTGCCAGATTATCATCACGGCAATTAATATTCTTAGAGTTTCATAACTGGAACTCTACACCTCTGATTCACTCTCATTTTTGCTTTACATTTTCTCTTCCATGCTTCTAGCTATGTATCTTATTTATACAGAGATAAAATTATATCAAATGTAGCTAGGGTAATTAAGATGGAACCCTCACACTAAAGCAGATCCCAAGTAGTCCTCTATATATTGTGGATTGCAAATGGTCCTGGAAAAGAATATAAAAAGGTCATTCCAAAAAGTCAATACATGTTTTTAGAGATGAGTTCTCACTCTGTCACCCAGCCTGGAGTGGAGTGGTGCAATCATAGCTCACTGCAGCCTCGAATTCCTGGGCTCAAGTCATCCTACTGCCTCAGTCTCCTGAGTAACTGGGACTATAGGCGCACACCACTATGCCCGGCATCAATACATTTTCTTAAGCTCCAATTTTCTAATTACAAATAGACAAAAAATTCATCACAGTATACTGGACACAGCCCAAGGAAAAATCTATTTGATACTAAACTGCATTCTTACCAAAATTATGATCTATAGTCAACTTTAATTCTAGTGGTGGCATTAATAACTTATCACACATACCAATTTCACGTTTGTCATAGTCACAGTATTCCAAAGCTGTCAAATTACTTCCCAGCTACCAATATCAGTTCCCAAATTTCACTGAGATCTAAACAAAACAATTTCAAAAAGTTTCCTTAGTTTACTGTCTAGGAAAATATATATATATAAAATATATATATTTAAAAATTTTATGTATATATTTTATATGTATATATAAAATATATAAATAGCATATATATAATATATATATGCTATATATATATATATATTTTTTTTTTTGAGACGGAGTCTCACTCTGTCACCCAGGCTGGAGTGCAGTGGCATGATCACGGCTCACTGCAAGCTCCACCACTCAGGTTCATGCCATTCTCCTGCCTCAGCCTCCCAAATAGCTGTGAGTACAGGCGCCTGCCACCACGCCCGGCTAATTTTTTGTATTTTTAGTAGAGATGGGGTTTCACCATGTTAGCCAGGATGGTCTCGATCTCTTGACCTCATGATCCACCCACCTCGGCCTCCCAAAGTGCTGGGATTACAGGCATGAGTCACTGCGCCCGGCCGGGAAGAATATTTTTAACAATAATGACTCTAGTTATGTTCTGGATTCCAACTAATCACATAGATTCCAATATTATCTTTTTCTTATACAACTAATTGCACCCTATGCTTGAGCCATTCCCTAAATCCTTCTAGCTTTTGGTCATGCCCATCCATTCAGCATCTATCACCTCTCCTTACCTGAACTCTGGTCACCTCAAACCATGAACTGTGCTGCTTTTTCCTCCCTGGCCAAGCTCTTCATTTGAGGCTGTTTTTTTTTTTTTTTTTTCTCTCTCTCTCTCTCTCTCTCTCTCTCTTTTTTAGAGAGACAGTGGTCCTGCTCTATGTTGCCCAGGCTGGCCTTGAACTCCTGGGGCTTCAGTGGTCCTCCCACTTCAGCCTCCCGAGTAGCTGGAATTACAGGTGCACACAATCATGCTCAGCTGAGGCTGTTCATTTTCCTTTGCTCATATCTCCCCATAAGTCAAGATCAGGTTATCATCTTCTTGTATCTTCTTCACTGGATCCCCAAGGTATTATTTTACCATCTTACCTCAATAACCTCTTTCTTCAAAGTTCATAATACTCAATTTTATGACTCTCTCAATGTTAAATGAAAATCTCAAAGTCTCCCCCCAACATTCACTGAGGACTTCAGTACCAACTGTTTTCCTTTTCTCATCCTGAAAGCCTTCATTATCCCCCTTGATGATCTAACACCCAGACCTCATGGATCCTTGACATATCCTATTCTAATTTCTTAATCTCAATTCCATTTCAATCACCCATTTCTTTCTTTCTTCTTCTTTTTTTTTTTTTTTTTTTTCAGGGGAAAGCATAAACTCAGTCTCTCACTACTTATGCAGTCAAGTTTCCTGTATTTGGGGAAATCGCAAGGGCCAGCACACCCAGAATGCAATGGATGGGCCTCACCCTGAGAAAACCACCTTTGTGATCATGGTATCTCCCCTGCCAGGTATCAATTATTTGTTTCTGGAGTGACACTTGGAATGGCTCTACTTCCAAAACCAAACACAGAGGATCCACTCTCAGAACTACTTGTTATTCTACCTCTCCTAAACCTTATACTCCCGAATTTACCCTTCAACTGACTCAAGGCCTTTAATTCATTAACCGTCTTACCTATTTTCCAAAGCCATCACATACCTTTGGGTTTTGTTGTTGTTGTTGTTGTTGTTGTTTTCGGGGGACGGGGGACTGGAATTCTTTTATTTTAAAAAAGACTTTTATTTCCACAGGTTTTTGGGGAACAGGTGGTATTTGGTTACATGAGTAAGCTCTTTAGTGGTGATTTGTGAGATTTTGGTGCACCCATCACCCGAGCAGTATACACTGCACCATATTTGTAGTCTTTTATCCCTCACCCCCTTCCCACCCTTTCCCCCTGAGTCCCTAAAGTCCATTGCCATCACATACTTTTGGACTGCACTTCCTTGTCTACTTAGGAAAGAGTCTATGGACAGTGGGACTTCAATAAAAGTAACCAGCACTCTCTATTCTCCTATCCCCTTGATTTTCCACCACACCTATTATGTCAATTCTCACCCACAAATCAACCAAACTATTTATATTCTCCATTCCTGCTTACAAAGTACTGCTGAGTAAAATTATATACTCCTGGTCACCAGCTTCCCTTCCATCCTCCACTCCTAACAGAATGTTCTTTTTTTAAAGTTGGCAAATAAAAAGTATAGATATTTATGGTATACAATATGATGTTTTGAAAGATGTACACATTGTGTAACATATGCATTACATCCCATACTTTTTTTTGTAGTAAGAACACTTAAGAATGATCTTTTAAAACATAAATTAGTGGCCGGGTGTGGTGGCTCTCGCCTGTAATCCCAGCACTTTGGAAGGTCAAGGCAGGCAGATCACGAGGTCAAGAGATCAAGACCATCCTGGTCAACATGGTGAAACCCCATCTCTACTAAAAATACAAAAATTAGCTGGGTGTGGTGGCATGCACCTGTAATTCCAGCTACTCGGGATGCTGAGGCAGGAGAATCACTTGAACCCGGGAGGCGGAGCTTGCTGTGAGCTGAGATCGTGCCACTGCACTCCAGCCTGGTGACAGAGTGAGACTCCGTCTCAAAAACAAAAACAAAAACAAAAAAACATAAATTAGGCAGGACTTCTGAAATGGCAGAGGAACTCAGCAAATCCTCTCTTCCTTAAAACAATGATAAAACTGGAAAAATTGTCAAAAACAATAATTTCAGGACTCTGGAAATAGACAAAAATTAAACAAATTAAGAAGCATTTAAGAAAACCTGTGGAACCTTTGGCTACAAACAGTGGGAGACTATGGGGCTGCTTCCATCTCCCCTGTTCCCACTAGGTCCCTTGGAGCTGATTTTACAAGAAAAGTCAAGGCAAGCCATAAAAAATAACAATTTAGATGCTGGAGGGGAATTACTTCATAAAGAATGAGCACCAAAAAAATCCTATACCCAGGGGTGTTTAAAACAATAGCTAACTCAATTTCATACAAACATGGGAAGCCAATATCACAGTTACCTGAAGTTACAATATTGGTTGGAGCAAGCAACAGAATAGCAGATCTGCCAGAAGTTTACAGAGAGATCCAGAAAACAGGACAGTAATAGTGGGGCTTGATAAGCACCTTCAAGGCCCTGGTTGTCTAGGAGGCTGTGTGCATGTGCAAGGCTGCACTGAAGTTCAGGGTACCAGAGAGGGGCCTAGTTATTTACATTTCCTTGGCTGAATGTGAGGCCTTGCACAGGCACAGAACATGAGAAGGCCTATCAGGAAGTAAAAGTCACGGAAGACTTGTAAACTCTCCAAACTTTGAATGTGTTTCCCAAACCACACACAACTTCGTCAGCAAAGGGCAGAAGACATACTGGCCCAAGGTGTTTAAGGACAACCTCCAGCAAATTATTGACTGACCACTAAGTTACCCTGACCCAGATATGATACCCAGAAAGCCAGGCTTAGAAATGAAAAAAAATTATTATTTTATTTTATTTTATTTTTTGAGACAGAGTCTTGCTCTGTTGGCCAGGCTGGAGTGCAGTGACACAATCTCAGCTCACTGCAACCTCTATCTCCTGGGCTCAAGCAATTCTTCTGCCTCAGCCTCCCGAGTACCTGGGATTACAGGCAGGTGCCACGAAGTCCAGCTAATTTTTGTATTTTTAGTAGAGATGGGGGTTTCACCATGTTGGCCAGGCTGGTCTCCAACTCCTGACCTCAAGTAATCCGCCCACCTCGGCCTCCCAAAGTGCTGGGATTACAGGTATGAACCACCGTACCCGGCCAATTTTTTTTATTTTAACTGAGCAAAAGTCTGGATACGGTGGCTTATGCTTGTAATTCCAGCACTTTGGAAGGCTGAGGCAGGAGAATCGCATGAGGCCAGAAGTTCAAGACCAGCCCGGGCAACATAGGGAGACCCTGTCTCTACAAAAAAAAAATTAAAAATTAGCTGGACATGGTGGCACATGCCTGTGGTCCCAGCTACTTGGGAGGCTGAGGCAGGAGGATCACTTGAGCCCAAGAGATCGAGGCTGCAGTGACCTATGATCACACCACTGCACTCCAGCCTGGGCAACAGAATGAGACCCTGGCTCCGAAGGACAGGAAGGGAGGAGGGGACAAGAGGAAAGGAGAGGAGGACAAGAGAGGAGAAAGAAAATACAATAGAGGGGTGGAGGGGGATGGTGCAAAAAAAAAAAAAAGATTAAAAAAGGACAGCTACAACAATCATTAGGGAGTGGGGATCAGAACGCTAAGCTTAACATTCTGAGGAACTGCAAGACTGTTTTCCAAAGTAGCTACACTCATTAGGATGTCTATCGTAAAAATGATGGACAATAAGTAAGTGTTGGCAAGGGTGTGGAGAAAACTGAAACCCTCATACTCTACTGGTGGAAACGTAAAATGGTACAACCAATGTAAAAAGCCTGTGCTTTGGAAAACAATGTGCCAGTGCCTCAAAAGGCTAAACATTAGAGTTACTCTATGACCCAAAAAGCAGAAACAACCCAAAACGTCCATCAACTGGTGAATGGATAAGTGTTATATATCCATACAGTGGAATATTAATCACCCATAAAAAGAAGTGAAGTACTGATACATGCTATAACATGGATGCCTTGAAAACACTATGCTAAGTGAAAGAAACCAGACACAAAAGACCACATATTATATGATTCCATTTATATGAGATGTCCAGAGTGTGCAAATTCATAGAGACAGTAAGTAGATTAATGGCTGCCAGGGGCTGAGGGCAGGGGGAAATGGAAAGGGCACACTAATGGATATAGGGTTTATTTTTGGTGTGAGGGAAATGTTCTGGAATTAGATAGTGGTGATAGTTGTACCACCTTGTGAATATATTAAAAACCACTGTGTTATGCATTCTAAAATGATGAATTTTATGGCATGTATATTTCAAATTTTAAAAACACCTAGTGCTAAGTGAAAGCAAAAGGCTATATAGCATATGATTTCATTTACATAAAATATCTAGAAAAGGCAAATCTACAGACAGCATATTAGTGGTTGCCTAGGGCTACAGAAATGAAGCAGGATTGACTGCAAAAGTATATAGGAGATCTTTTAGTTTGATGGAAATGTTTTAAAACTGGATTGTGGACATAGTTGCACAACTATAAATTTACTAAAAAGTTTTGAATTGTATATTTAAAATAGGTGAATTTTATGCTATGTAAATTAAACTTTAATAAAGCTGTTTTTTAAAAAAAGAAAATATAAGTCAACTAGGACTCCTTGGAGAAATAGCAAGTCTGAGGCAGGAAACATATAAGCCTTGTGCCAGGAATCAAGCAAGCTATGGAACACTAATGAGTCATGTCAGGAACATACAGGAGGCAACACATTGGCAAAAGATGGTAAAAATTGAGCATTAACAAGAATAATGAATGCAGTCAATTAAAACCCATTGAATACATTTTTTAATTTTTAATTTTTATGGATACATAAATAGATGTACATATTATGGTGATAGACATCTTTTAAAGAGTGGTTAATAATGACAGGGAAAGAACAAACATATACAACTCATTGGATATCATTGAAAGTAAGTAGAGCACCAACTCTTTACTCTGAAAATTGGTAATTAAGGAAAGAATTACTCATGTATTCTGCCTTCCCTGTAGGAGTAACACAGTAGTCCTAGTTGATGAGGGAAAGCTTACTTTCAGAAGAATTCCAACTAATTAATGTGGAAAACAAAATTAGGGAATCACTATTTTGAAACTACTAGTAAAATGATTAATTCCACCAATGGTCATCAACAGATTAAACTATTAGATGAAAAGTTGATGGGAAACATAATGAAGGAGTTAGGCAGGGCATGGTTGCTCATGCCTATAATCCCAATACTTTGGGAGTCTGAGGTGGGAGGATCACTTGAGCCCAAGAGTTTAAGACCAGCCTAGGCAACATATAGAGATCCTGTCTCCACAGAAAAATAAATAAATAAATAAAATTTAAAAATTAGCCAGGGCTGGGTGCAGTGATTCACACCTATAATCCCAGTACTTTGGGAGGCCAAGGTGGGCAGATCACTTGAGGCTAAAAGATCGAGACCAGCCTGGCCAACATGGTGAAACCTCGTCTCTCCTAAAAGTAAAAAATAAAAAAAAAATAGCCAGGGATGGTGGCACACACCTGCAATCCCAGCTACTCAGGTGGCTAAGGCAGGAGACTCACGTGAACCTGGGAGGCAGAGGTTGGCACTGCACTCCAGCCTGGGTGACAGAGGGAGACTCTGTCTCAAAATAATAATAATAATAATCATCATCATCATCATCATCATCATCAGCCAGGCAGGGTGGTGCATGCTTGCAGTCCTAGCTATTCAAGAGGCTAAGATGGGAGGATCACTTGAGCCAAGAGTTCAAGACTGCAGTGAGCTATGATCATGCTACTGCACTTCAGCCTGGTGACAGAGCAAGACCACATCTCTAAAAATAATAATAATAAGTTAAATAAAATAATGAAGGAATCAAGATGTTACTCATTTATTAAAAATGGAATGGATGTGTGCCTCCAGTTGTGATTCAAAGTAAAATACAGTTACCCCTGTTAAATATTATTGACCAAATGAAGAAAGATGAACCTGAATATCATCAGGCTTCTAAAGCTAACTTCCATTACAAAAAAATATGGAATATAGAAGAATAAAGTAAATGACAGCATAAAAAAGAAAACAAACAAATCTAAAATGTGGGATATTCTACAGGATCACTGATTCACTTTCTGCAACAAGTCAATGGCTTGACAAACAAAATGCGAGGCATAGACTGCTCTCAATTAAGAGAGAATGGCTGGGCGTGGTGGCTCATGCCTGTAATAGCAGCACTTGGGGAGGCTGAGGCAGGAGGATCTCTTGAAGCCAGGAGTTCAAGACCAGTCCTGGCAATATAGTGAGACCTTCCCATTTCTACAAAAAAAAAAAAATTAAAATTAAAAAACAATAAGGTAGGCATCATGAAGTGTACCTGTAGTTCCAGCTACTTGGGAGGCTGGGGCAGGAGGATCCCTTGAGCCCAGGAGTTCAAGGTATCAGTGAGCTACGATCATGCTATTGCACTCCAGCCTGGATGACAGAGAGAGACCTTGTCTAAAAGAGAGAGAGAAAGAGAAAGAAACTTAAGGCCGGGCATGGTAGCTCATGCCTATAATACCAACACTTTGGGAGGCCAAGACAAAAGAATCGTTTGAGCCCAGGAATCCAAGGCCAGCCTGGGCAACAGAGCGAGACCTTGCCTCTACCAAAAAAAAAAAAAAAAAAAAGTAATTAACCAGGAGCAGTGGCATGTGCCTGTAGTCCTAGCTACTTGGGAGGCTGAGTCAGGATAATCACTTGAGACTGCGAGTTCAAGGCTGCAGTGAGCTATGCCACTGCACACCAGCCTGGGCAACAGAGCAAGACCCTATCTCAAAGGGAAAAAATAAATAAATGGAAATAGCTTAAATCTGTAGTGAAATTAAACATAAGAACCAATGCGGTCTAGCGTGGTGGCTCACGCCTGTAATCCCAGCACTTTGGGAGGCCAAGGTAGGCGGATTACAAGGTCAGGAGATTGAGACCATCCTGGCTAACACAGTGAAAACCCATCTCTACTAAAGAATACAAAATATTAGCTGGGCGTAGTGGCAAGCGCCTATAGTCCCAGCTACTTGGAAGGCTGAGGCAGGAGAATGGCATGAACCCAGGAGGTGGAAGTTGCAGTGAGCCGAGATTGCGCCACTGCACTCCAGCCTGGGTGACAGAGTGAGACTCTGTCTCAAAAAAAAAAAAAGAAAAAGAAAAAAAAAAAAAGAACCAATGCCAGCCGGGTGAGGTGGCTCATGCCTATAATCCCAACAATTTGGGAGGCCGAGGCAGGCAGATCACCTGAAGTCAGGAGTTCAAGACCATCCTGGCTAACATGGTGAAATCCCATCTCTACTAAAAATACAAAAAATTAGCCGGGCGTGGTGGTAGGTGCCTGTAGTCGCAGCTACTCGGGAGGCTGAGGCAGGAGAATGGCATGAACCTGGGAGGCGGAGCTTGCAGTGAGCCGAGATCGTGCCACTGCATTCCAGCCTGGGCAACAGAGTGAGACTCAGCCTCAAAAAAAAAAAAAAAATTTGCCAGGCGTGGTGGTGAGTGCCTGTAATCCTAGCTCCTTGGGAGGCTAAAGCAGGAGAATTGCTTGAATTCGGGAGGCAGAGGTTGCAGTGAGCTGAGATCGTGCCATTGCACTCCAGCCTGGGCAACAGAGTGAGACTCTGTCTCTGTCTCAAAAAAAAAACAAAAAAAAAAACAAAAAAAAACAGAACCAATGCCATCAAACTGTAAAAGTCCTTGAAAGTACTCAGCAGATCCCTTCACATCACCATAAGTATCCATCTACTTCTTCTTCCTCTAATTAAGATTGCTTTTCTCTCAAGTACTGGTACTCAAGTTAAACTTTAAAAACTGTTTTCTTTTGTTTCATAACTAATATTACAAAAATATTTTCTATTTGTTATTGCCATGTGTAATATTTTATTGACCCTGTGGATTAAGCAAGCTTTTTTCTGCTATTCTGGAAACATAACCACCACTTATAAATGGTTTCTCTGACAAAATTGTCCAGAGCTCCAAATCGCTAATTTAAATACTTAAACTTTAAAAAATACACAAAAAAATTATGCACAAAGAAAAATTCACAAAAGAATTAAACATTTATTCTATTCATCATGTACAAATGGTTATTTTAGGATACCAAAAAGACCTAGTTGGTAAGGGAAAATTATTTACAGAAGAATTTCAGTTAATAGTCATAGAAGAAGCTGGGCAAGGTGGCTCACACCTGTAATACCAGCACTTTGGAAGGCTGAGGAAGGAGGGTCGCTTGAGCCCAGGAGTTCGAAGTTACAATGAGCCATGATCGTGCCACTGCACTCCAGCTTGGGTGACAGAGCAAGACCCTGACTCAGAAAAAAAAAAAAAAAGTGTAGAAGAAATGAAAGAACTAGAAAAATCGCCATTTGGAATCCCCTTACGAAACTAATAATTCAGATAATGATCATCAGTGGACGCTGAGACAATGAGGATGCCTTTCCAACAATGAGGGTAGATGAGAAAGACAATAAGGAATTTTAATATAGAAAGATTAAGCTGTCCACAATCTGTACTCACTGCTCAGTCATAGCATCACTAAAAGTGGACCAACCAGACATTGGGGTAGCATGTGTGAAGGCTTGGATTCAAGAGAAAGAGAGCATGGCATATACCGATAATTGAATATGGAATTTAGAATTGCTGAGGTACAGAGTGTGAGATTAGGAGTGGTGATAAATGAAGCTGATGCAGGAGCCAGATGTAGGGGCCTTGTAACACTTAAAGAATTTTGAATTGTCTCTTAAGGGAACTGGGAAGTCACTGAAGGGTTTTTGTTTTAGAATATATTCTCTGGCTATAGTGTAGGACATGACTTGAGGGTAAAATAAGAGTGGGGGCAGGTAGATGAATTAGGAGACAGTTGCAATAGTCCAAGTCTGAGATGATGGTGACCTGGACCAGGGTAGTGGCATTAGGAAAAAGGTGAAGTATATGGATTCAATGAATATTTAGCAAATAAACCTGAAAGGATTTGGTGGTAAAATAGAGAGAGGATGGTGTGAAGGTTTTAGACTTGGGAAACTGGGTTGATAGTTGTGCCATTCACTAACATAAGAAACACAAGAGGAGGAACGGACTTAGGCCGAGAGGGTGAGGAAGGAAGTAGCTCAGTATGGGAAATAGTGAATTTGCGATGACCATGAAGCATGAAAATAGGCAGATGGCTACCTGGGGCCTGAAGCTCAGAAAAGAGGTCTGGATTGAACATACATTTGTATGAAGTCAGTGTATAATAAGCAGCTGAAGCCATGAGAATGGATAAGATGAGCCTAGTCAAAAACAGCAAAGCAGGGGGGCACAGTGGCTCACGCCTGTAATCCCAGCACTTTGGGAGGCCAAGGCAGGCAGATCACTTGAGCTCAGAAGTTTGAGACTAGACTGGCCAATGTGGTGAAACTCCATCTCTACTAAAAATACAAAAATTAGCCAGGTATGGTGGCACGCGCCTGTAATCCCAGCTACTCAGGAGGCTGAGACACAAGAATCACGCCACTGCACTCCAGCCTGGGTGACAGAGCGAGACCCTGTCTCAAAAAAAAAAAAAAAAAAAAAAAAAAAAAAGCAAAGCATAACATGATAACATGTGGCCTTGTAGCCCCATATCTTTTACCTCAAGTAACTTCACAACAATGGCAGAAAAGAAACCAGATCACAGTGAATTGAAGAGTGGGAGGTGAGGAAAAATAAGGTGAATGAAGGGGAAGAAAGAGAGATGACAGGAACTGAAAGAGGATATGAATTTGTATAGCATTCATTTATGCTGTCCAATTAATCCTTTGCTATATACTGTCTTATATCATAATATGAATATATGGTATCATCCCTTTCAAAAAATGCCTCACATGCATGTCTAGTCTTCCCAGTAAAATGAAAGCTCCTCATGGAGCTTTTAAAAAATGTCTTTAGGCTAGGCACAGCGGGTCACACCTTCAGTCCCAGCACTTTAGGAGGCCGAGGCAGGCGGATTGCTTGAGTCCAGGAGTTCGAGAGCAGCCTGAGCAACATCGTGAAATCCCATCTCTACAAAAAATACAAAAAAATCAGCCAGGTGTGGTGGTGCTCGCCTGTGGTACCAGCTATTCGGGAGGCTGAGGTGGGAGGATCACTTGAACCTGGGAAGCGGAGGTTGCAGTGAGCCAAGATCGTGCCACAGCACTCCAGCCTGGGTGACAGAGTGAGACCCTGTCTCAAAAAAAAAAAAAAATTATTTGTATCCTGTATTCCCCACTGTACATACAGAAGCCAGAGAGCTGTTTGAGATTAGGAGGCTTAGCTGCTGACTATACAAGAACAACCTCCTAGGTAGGCAATATCTTTGTACAAGGTAGTTACTCCAGTGAGGCAGGCACACAAATTCAGCAGGCCAGTTTATACATTAAAAGGTTGATTTGTGAGCACATTTTTTAAACAAAGGGTAAAAATATTTTTAAAAAAAAACAGAAAACAAACAAAAATAAATAAAACAAAGGGAGTTTATATCCACAAAGGATATATTAACATCAGATTATATAAGCCTGATAAACTATCTTTCTCTACTCAAGATATTTTTATAAAAAGCCTGACTAACCAGAATTGGGGACAAGAAGATTGGTGAGAAGAAACTTACTCTTAGCTGTAATGTTTAAATATTTTTATAAGGAGAATGTACTCTCATGTTACCTATGTAATTAAACAACAACCAAAAAAAAAAAAAAAATGAAAAGGCTAAAGAAATAAAGTATCATCCTTCCCCTTCCAGGCTCCTTGAGATAACCAGCCTTTACCCTTCTATTCATAGATTACTATTTCAGATGGCAAATTTATAAGGCAGTTGAGTAAGTTAGGATTTCTTCACATTCTTACATTTCATTCTCTTTTTCCTGAGACCATACTCTGGTCTTTGATGGAAACTTAAAAAAAAAAAAAAAAAACATTCCAGTCTCATTAAAAGAAAACCTAAGTCTCTCAGGGTAGGTTAATTCTGCAGATGTATGCCTTCAGATAGCTGTTTTTATCTATTTTGTTTCATTTTACTTCATTTTCAGACAGTGACCTTTTCCCATCCTTACTTGCAAATTCTGAGAGCCCCTTTCTATAAGGCACCTTTCCTCCTTTTTAAATAATGTGTAGGAGTACTTGTTGACAGACAGAGCATTAAAAGAAAAGGGCACATTAATAAGTTTTATCAGTAATATTTTAGAAGTCTGAACTAGATAACCTCTGTTCCTTAGATTTGATGAAGATTCTGATTAAGGTAGAATAGCCTTGGCTGCCTCAAACATTTCTCTTTGCCTCTGGCACCAAAGAGGACACAGACCAAGCCACACCAGGACAATCTCCACTCAAGAATAGCAAGTTTGGACTGTGTGAAAGGTCCCCATTTTACAATAAACAAGCTTCCCTATAACTTTGAAACACTAATCCCAGGAAAACACTAGAAATTGGTTCAAGGTAGTATTCTGACAGGTCTGTTGGGTCAGATCCTATATACAACAGCAGGTGAAAATAGATGAACAGTAGCAAATCCTTTTTTGATGGATTGATTTCAACAGAGGAAAGGTGTCTAGTCAGGCTGCAAATATTTGAGCTCCGCTCTGCCTTTTTTGATATTTTCAGATAGTCATTTGTATGAAGTGGCATACTAATCAAATTTGCAGATGATAAACTGGAAAAGAAGCTAGTACAACTGGATGACATTCAGGATTCAAAAGAAGTTTGACAAGCAGGAATGATAAGCTAAATTTCTTAGGCTGAAAAGACAGAGATCAAATTAAAGCCTTATACTAGGTTCTAAAACACAAGCATTTAAGTACCAAATGGATAAATATAGTTGAGTTAAAGTCTTAGGGATTTCAACTAACTATAGGCTCAACATAATTCAACAGAGTGATCAATGTGGCTGTCAAAAAAAAAAAAAAAAAGACAAGAAAAAAAAGCCAACAATTTTGGCCTGCATGAGTAGTAACATAGGGTCTAGAACAAAGAAAATCACTGACTCACTCCTCTGTACTGATCAGAACATGTACCTGAAATAGTACATTTCATTCTAGATGCCAGTCTTTAAAGAGAGATATTCATGAACTGAAGTATGAACAGAATAGAATAACCAGAATGATGAGGAGATCTTCAAACTCTGCCATGACAGTCATGGCAGTAAAGGAACTGCAGATGTTTATTTAGCACAGAGAAGACAAGACTTAGTAGAGGAAACCAATGACCACTGTTTTCAAATATAAAGGGTTGTCCAATAATGAAGGAGATTGTCTCTGGAGCAATTTCCTCAAATAATGAAGTATTCAAGCACAGATCTAAACTCACTTAGTGGAGATATTGGGAGATATTCAAAAGCCTGGGATAAATCCTAGGTCTCTCAGCTAAAGGAGCCCCAAAGTGATGATACCTCAGTAGCAATAAGTATACCCCAGCAGAAAGATCCTGGTTGCTAAATATCATTCCCCACTTAATGGAGCCAGGCTTCCTTGGAGAAATAGCTGATTCCAAGGCTATGGCCAGGAAAATACATGATAATCCTAAAATATTCTTGTTGTCCCAGAAAGTAAGAAAGTGCCAAAGAATCATGGAGGCATGTCAATGGACACAGAAACCAGTTTGAAGAAGCTCCCACTGACCAAATCTGGGCCAGTTAGAGCATCAAAATGAATAAACAGTAAAACGTTATAACTCATGTAATAAGTAAGAATCCATGAGTCTATACTGATAATCAGTCAATTAATCAATACATAGGGTAAAAGGAAAGCTCTTCCTTACAATTGAATGCCAGCAAATAAGTGTAGAACTAATGATGTATTTAGAAAATCACTATTTTTCAAATATCATAGTAATAACTGATTCAGGCAATAATCAATGAATGTTAAAATCTATTGGCTGAGACTTTGATATGGAATAGGACATTTTATACAGTCTCAAAGTGTCCCCCCACAAATTTCATATTTATTACAAATATAAAAATAGTAACTTTAGAGTGGAGACACCTGGCAGACCCCACTTTAACCAAGTAGTCAAAGTTATTATCACCAATAATGGGGCAAACTGATATCATGTACCTCCTGTTGCCAATGCACTGAGAACACATCACTTCTGTGATATTCCTACAAAAAAGAAGCATAATCTAAATCTAATCATGAGGAAACATTAGACAAACCCAAACTAAGGGACATTATACAAAATATCTGGCCTGTACTCTTCAAAAGTGTCAATGTCAGGAAAGACAAAGAAAGGCTGAGAAATTACTCCAAATTAAAGGCAACTAAAGTGACATGACAACTAAATCCAATGTATAATCCTGGACTGTATTCTGGACTGGGGAAAAATGCTATAAAGGAAATTATTAGGACAAGAGGTAAAAGCTGAATGTGGACAGCAGTGGTATTACATCAATGTTAATTTTCCTGATTTTGATCATTATGCTGTGATTTTGTAAGAGAATGTCCCTCTTCTCAGGAAAGATATGCTGAAGTATTTAGGAGTATAGGGGCCTTATGTCTCCGGGTTATTCTGATTCAGAGAAAAAATAGATAAAGATAGAGATAGAATGATAAAGCAAATGTGGCAACATGTTAAAAATGTATGAATCTGGGTTAAGGGTAAGTGGAAGTTCTTTGTAGTAATACTGTAACTTTTCTTTAAATTTGAAATTATTTTGAAGTAATGAAGTTTTTTAAAAGCTTTGAATGATTAAAAAAGAGAAAGAAAACTATACTAAATGTTCTCTAAAGTTCTAAAAAGACCATCAGCAAGAGATAAATTCTAAAACTAAGGCTTTTAGCAAAGGAGACAGTAATATTAAATAATTTTTTAAGAGTTGGAAAAGCTACTAAGAGATTAAAAATAGGCTTTCTGTAATAGAAATAACATGGTATTTTGTGTCACATAGACCAGGATTCAAATCCTTGCTCTATCATTTATTATTTGTATGATCTTGAGCCAAGTCATTTAGCTTTTCTCAGCCTTAATCTCTTTATGTTGTAAAGACAATACTACCTACTTCTCTAGTTACACACATATATATTTCTGTAACATACAAAAAACTTTTACAAATCATTGCATATCAACATGAAAAAAGATGAACACCCCAACAGACAAATGGGCAAAGAACAAGAACAGTCAATTCATGATAAATTATATACAAATAGTCAATAAATACGTTATGTGAAAACTTCACCAGTAATAAAAGAAATGCCAATAAAACTGAAATATAGGCTTGGCACGGTGGCTCAGGCCTGTAATCCCAGCACTTTGGGAGGCTGAGATGGGCAGATCACCTAAGGTCAGGAGTTTGAGACCAGCCTGGCCAACATGGCCAAACCCCATCTCTACTAAAAATACAAAAATTAGCTGGGCGTGGTGGCCCACACCCATAATCCCAGCTACTCAGTAGGCTGAGGCAGAAGAATCGCTTGAACACAGGAGGCAGAGGTTGCAGTGAGCCAAGATCACTGCACTGCAGCCTGGGCCACCACAGAGTGAGACTCCATCAAACACACACACACACACACACCCCACACACACACATACAAACTGATATATAATTTTTCGCCTATGAGGATTGGCACAGAATAAAAAGACATAAAACCCAGTGTTGATGAGAGTGTAAGAAAATAGACCGAGCACAGTGACTCACGCCTGTAATCCCAGCACTTTGGAAGACCGAGGCAGGTGGATCACCTGAGGTCAGGAGTTTGAGGCCAGCCTGGCCAACATGGTGTACTAAAAATACAAAAAATTAGCTAGGCTTGGTGGCAGGCACCTGTAATCCCAGCTACTCTGGAGGCTAAGGCAGCAGAATCACTTGAACCGGGGAGGCGGAGGTTGCAGTGAGCCGAGATCGTGCCATTGCACTCCAGGCTGGGCAACAAGTGTGAAACTCCATCTCAAGAAAGAAAGAAAGAAAGAAAGAAAGAAAGAAAGAAAAGAAAATGTACTATTGGTAGTAAGGTAAACTGATACAACATTTCTAGAAGGCATTTGATAATATTAAGCAAAATCGATCCAGGAACTTCTACATTGAAAACTACAAAACATTGCTAAGAGGAACTTTACAAGACTGAAATAAATCGACTGGGTATGGTGGCTCATGCCTGTAATCCCAGCACTTTGGGAGGTCGAGGCAGGCAGATCACTTGAACCCAGGAGTTCAAGACCAGCCTGGGTAACATAGTGAAACCCCATCTCTACCAAAAAAACGTATTCAGGCATGGTGGCACACACCTGTGGTCCCAGCTACTTGGGAGGCTGAAGTGGGAGGATCGCTTGAGCCCGGAAGGTTGAGGCTGCAGTGAGCCATGGTTATGCCACTGCACTCCAGCCTGGGTGATAGAATGAAACTCCATCTTTAAAAAACAAATAAAAACCTGAAATAAATAGATATACCATGATCATGAGTTAGAAGACACAATATTGTTAAGATGTAAATCCTCCCAGAATTCTTCTATAGATTCAATACAATAGCAGTCATAATACTACCAGGTTTTAAAAAGAGAAATGGACAAACTGATTCTAAAATGTATATGGAAATGGAAAGGATCTAAAATATCCAAAACAATCTTGGGAAACAATAGCAAAGTTGAAAGACCTATATTCCTGACATTAAGACTTACTATAAAACTACAGTACTTAATAGACAAATAGATCAATGGCACAGAATACAGAGCCAGAAATAAACTTGCACATATAAAGTCATTTGATTTCTGACCAAGCAGTGTTGGATTGGGGAAAGGAAAGTCTTTTCAACAAATGGTGCTAGAATAACTGGATATTCATTTGGGAAATATAAACCTCAACCCCGACCCCACATCACACCCAAAAACTAACTGAAGATGGATCATGACACTAAACATATAATATAAATGCTAAAACCCTAAAGCTTCTAGAAGAAAATCCAGAAGAGAATCTTTGAGACTTAAGGATAAACAAAGGTTTCTTAGAACACAGAAAGCTGGCCGGGCGCGGTGGCTCAAGCCTGTAATCCCAGCACTTTGGGAGGCCGAGACGGGTGGATCACGAGGTCAGGAGATCGAGACCATCCTGGCTAACACACTGAAACCCCGTCTCTACTAAAAAATACAAAAAACTAGCCGGGCGAGGTGGCGGGCGCCTGTAGTCCCAGCTACTCGGGAGGCTGAGGCAGGAGAATGGCGTAAACCCGGGAGGCGGAGCTTGCAGTGAGCCGAGATCGCGCCACTGCACTCCAGCCTGGGCGACAGAGCGAGACTCCGTCTCAAAAAACAACAACAACAACAACAACAACACACAGAAAGCTATAGTCATAAAAGAAAAAAAAATGATAAATTAGAATTCACTGAATTTTAAAATCTGCTCATGAAAAACCACTATTAAGAAAACGAATAGGCAAGCACAGACTAAGAGAAAATATTTGAAAAACATATATCTGACAAAGGACTTATAAGCAGAATATATAAAGAACTCTTACAAATCAATAATTTAAAAATGGATTTAATCCAACTTTAAAATGGACAAAAGATTTGAATAGATATTTGGCAAAGATATTTGAATGGTCAATAAGCACATGAAAAAGTGCTCGACATCATTAATACTCATGGAAATGCATATTAAAACGACAGTGAGCCAGGCACAGTGGCTCACACCTGTAATCTGAGCATTTTGGGAGGCCGAGGCAGCTGGATCACTTGAGCCCAAGAGTTCCAGACCAGCCTGGGCAACATAGTGAAGCCCTGTCTCTACAAAAAACAAAGCAAAAATTAGCTAGGTGTGGTGGCATGGCCTGTAGTCCCAGCTATTTGCACCACTGCACTCCAGCCTGGGTAACAGAGTAAGACCCTGTCTTTGGGGAAAAAAAAAAAAAAACAAACTACAATGAGATACTACTACACACCCACCAGAATGGCTAAAATGTTAAAAGACTGACCATACCAAGTGTTGGAGAGAATAAATAACTACTAGAATTCTCATATATTGCTAGTGGGAATAAAACATGGTACAACCTGTTTAGAGAATTACTTAGAAGTCTCTTATACATTTAAATATACATCTATCCTATAGTCTAGCAATTCCAGTTCTAGGTATTTACCAAAAAAAAAAAAAAAAGAAGGAAGCATATGTTTACAAAAAGACTTGTACCAGAATGTTTACTTCAGCTTTATTCATAGTAGCCAAAAACTGTAAATAATCCAAATGTCCATCAATAATAGAATGGATATGCCGGGTACAGTGGCTCATGCCTGTAATCCCAGCACTTTGGGAGGCCAAGGCAGGTGGA
Source organism: Papio anubis (assembly GCF_008728515.1). Classification (NCBI taxonomy): domain Eukaryota; kingdom Metazoa; phylum Chordata; class Mammalia; order Primates; family Cercopithecidae; genus Papio; species Papio anubis. The sequence goes on along the minus strand of NC_044996.1, from coordinate 80,630,339 downwards.
TCACCTGAGGTCAGGAGTTTGAGACCAGCCTAGCCAACATGGCAAAATCTCATCTCTACTAAAAATACAAAAATGAGCTGGGCATGGTGGCACATCCCTGTAATCCCAACTACTTGGGAGGCTGAGGCACAAGAATTTCTTGAACCTGGGAAGCAGAGTGCAATGAGCTGAGATTGCACCACTGCATTCCAGCCCGGGTGACATAATGAGAGTCTGTCTCAAAAATAAATAAAATAAAATAATATTACATTATCACAATGAAGTGCTATACAGCCATTTTTTTTATTTTTTAAAAAATGAGATCTCACTACGTTGTCCAGGCTTGAATGCAGTGGCTATTCACAGACATGACCATAGAGCACTACAGCCTTAAACTCCTGGACTCAAGCGATCTTCCCACCTCAGCCTCCCAAAGAGCTGAGACTACAGGCACAACACCACTGTGCCCACCTAACAAAGCCACTTAAAACAATAGTGTAATCTATATTCATTGACACAGAAAAATGTCCAAAACGTACTGTTGAGCGAAAAAAATGGATTAAGAACAGCATGAAATAAAGAAAAATAAGTTAAACAAGATATTTTTCACCCATCATATTGATAAGGATGAAAAATGATTGATAAATGATAAAGATTGAAAAACGACCTAATTCTGGCAAGTATATGGGGAAAACACATTTTTATATACTGTTAGTGGAAGTGTAAATTGGTCGACTCTAGAAGGCTATATGACTATACTATTAAAATTGTAAATATGCTTACCATTTCACACAGTAACCCATTTCTAAAAATTTATCCCACAGTAATACTCACAGAGACACACAAAGATTTATATACAAAGAGTGTAGCTTTACATATAACCTATGCACAAAAAAGAATGCAGTAGTATTTGCAACAGTCAAACATCAGAACAATGCCTGTACAGTGAGTATGGCAAAATGAAATAATGGTCCATGTATACCATGGAACACCATGCACCTGTTAAAATCAATGAGTTGGCCGGGCGCAGTGGCTCACACCTGTAATCCCAGCACTTTGGGATGCCTAAGAGGGCAGATCACCTGAGGTCAGGAGTTCGAGACCAGGCTGGCCAACATGGTGAAACCCCATCTCTACTAAAAATACAAAAAATTAGCTGGGCGTGGCAGCAGGCACCTGTAATCCCAGCTACTTGGGAGACTGAGGAGGAAGAATCGCTTGAACCTTGGAGGCAGAGGTTGCAGTGAGCTGAGATCATGCCACTGCACTCCAGCCTGGGCTACAGAGCAAGACTCCATCTCAAAATAAATAAAATAAAATAAAATAAAATAAAATAAAATGAGTTGGTGCTATGTGTAGTGAAACAATAAAAATGTCAAAAATATGTTGAAAAGGAAGTTGCAGCACAGTATATAAAATAAAGTTTGGGCCAGGCATAGTAAGTAGCTCATGCCCGTAATGAGCTTTGGGAGGCCGATGGGGGGGATCACCTGAGGTCAGGAGTTGGAGACCAGCCTGGCCAACATGGTGAAACCCCGTCTCTACTAACAATACAAAAATTAGCCAGGCGTGGTGGCACACACCTGTAGTCCCAGCTACACAAGAGGCTAAGGCAGAAGAATAGCTTAAACCCGGGAGGTGGAGGTTGCAGTGAGCCAAGATCATGCCACTACCCTCCAGCCTGGATGACAGAGCGACACTCTGTCAAAAAAAAAAAAAAAAAAGTTGTGGACAGAGAATGAGATATTGGCATTTTATATTTTCAGATATAGAGTAATTCTGGGAAATGACAAAACCCAGAATGAGGCTAATAAATTTTCTTGCAGAAGTAGAGTGGAGAAGAGCACTAGAAATGGTCAAGGAGCTGTGAAGGTAGAGTGTTGCTCAGCCAGTTCATCCACAGGAGCATTGTGATGGGCTGGGTGGTAGACAGCAGATGCTCGAGTCTCCATAGAATATTAGGAAATATCCAAAAAGGCAATAAATGACTACATTGAGAAGGAATAAAAGGTAATATTGCAAAAGGCATGAGCCTTAAAAGAGAGGCCTTTAATGTGAAGGTTGAAAGCAAAGGTCTAAAAGCAGTGATAAGGAGTAGGAATGATGATGACTTCTGGGAAACAAAAATTACAATGATTAATAACTCTCCAGTATCAGTGAGGTATAAGAAAGCAGGCATTTATGTATGCTTGGTAAGAAGGTACATTAGAAAAACTTTCTGGATAAAAATTTGGCAGTATTTATCAATATTTTTAATGTTTGTGTCATTTGACTCAGCAGTTCCAAATCCACAAATCTATCCTACAAATATATTTACATGTACCCAAACATGCATGTATTAGCATTTCACAGTGGCATTGTTTGTAAAACTGGAAACAACCTAAATGTTCATCAGTAAGGATATTTGTTCAATCAATTATGTGAGGCTTTCACTCAAGAACCATAGCAATAAAGAGGGCATACCCTGGGAGAGAAGCCAGGTTTCAGTTAAAGCAAGCAAGTGGAGAGAGAATTCAGTGAGGAAATTTAGGGTACAGTAGAGTCTATCTACAATGGAACCAGTTTTCCAGAAAACATAGTACAAATAATTGGCAAGAGAGGCAATAGTGGGTGGATGATTGAGGGTAAGGAAAAGTGTAGAAGAACAGAAGGAAGCCCAAAGGGGTTCAGGACAGAGTAAACAAAAAGGCAGATGACCAAAAAGACTTGCAGTATTAATTGGTTTTCAGTTAACTGGACTCTTCAGTCTAAAATGCCCTTCCTTGCCCTTGAAAATCCAGGAAACTCCTACTCATTCTTTAAATCTCAGACCAAAAACTATCTTTTCTATGAAGCCTTCCCTGATGGCCTCTGGTCGAATTATGAACAAGTGCCATAGCAGTCCTATTATAGGATTTATTACTTCTGATTAGGAGTATTTAATGTGAAGCTTATGGATAGGCATCAGGGAACATGTCCACGTTTAAAATTGATGCAAAATTCTGTGTACATGTGTGCATTTTTCTAGGGGGGAAAGTCCAAAGACTTTTTTTTTTTTGCAATTTCACGCTGGTAATTTTTCTTTTTTAAAATGTAAGCCACTAATAATTTAAGAAAAATATTTAAACCAAAAGTTGCATATTAATATTATACACAAATTGAAACACAAGTGACTTTTACCACAGTGTATACATGCTTACATAAACTCAAATAGTTACACATTTAAAATAATTTCCATTTAACATATGAAAGTTCTGAAATACATAAAAGCATTAATACTTTCTATAAATCTACAGTTAGAATATCAATTTGCTACAAGCATATAAAAACATCAAGTGCTTTCTTGGAGTTTCCAGTTTCCTCCCTAAAACACAATCTGGTCATAACAACCTGATTGCATATAAAACTTTAAAAGTAGGCTTGGGCCAAGTGTGGTGGCTCACGCCTGTAATCCCAGCACTTTGGGAGGCCAAGGTGGGTGGATCACCTAAGGTCAGGAGTTCAAGACCAACTTGGCCAACATGGTAAAACCCCATCTCTACTAAAAATACAAAAATTAGCTGGGCATGGTGGTGCCCACCTGTAATCTCAGCTACTCCAAAGGCTGAGGCAGGAGAATTGCTTAAAACCAGGAGGCAGAGGTTGCAGTGAGCTGAGATTGTGCCACTGCACTCCCAGCCTGGGCAACAGAGCGAGAGTCCATCTCAAAAAAAAAAAAAAAAAAAGTAGGTTTGAATGAAGTTCTCAAACACTTTGATATATGTTCTTCAGGGACTTCAATTACAAGCAACAGAAATTATAAGTGACTTCAATCCCCATCTTGCTTTAAAATGGACAAGTCTTTGGTTAAAGTTCTATATTTGTGGCATTTGTTTTCAATTAAGATGGCCCCCAAACCAATAAGTGATACTGATATATTTTTTTTTCTTTTCTTTTCTTTTTTTTTTTTTTGAGACAGAGTCTCGTTCTGTCATCCAGGCTGGAGTGCAGTGGCGCAATCTCAGCTCACTGCAAGCACCGCCTCCCGGGTTCATGCCATTCTCCTGTCTCAGCCTCCCAAGTAGCTGGGACTACAGGCGCCCGCCACCACGCCCGGCTAACTTTTTGTATTTTTAGTAGAGATGGGGTTTTACCGTGTTAGCCAGGATGGTTTCGATCTCCTGACCTCGTGATCCGCCCATCTTGGCCTCCCAAAGTGCTGGGATTACAGACGTGAGCCACCGCGCCTGGCCGGTACTGATATATTAATAGTTCACGAGACTTGATTTCATCTGCTTCTGATGTGTGGAAGGTTACAGATACTCATTTACTATAATATGTCATTGATAATTTCGATCTTTTACCCGTAAGCAGAGAAATCAATAGATTTATTATTTCTGTCAGTTTTCTGTTATAATCTAAACTGTACAATGATTTTCAGTAACTATACATACTGCTCCACAGTATATGTGACTATGATTGATAAGATGTAGAGCATTAAACTTAGAGTTAACTTATTCTGATAAGTCAATATGAGACTGTACAGTAACTCTACATTAGCTATAGTAGGTTGTTAGATAATGCTTATTTTAAAAAACCCTATACCATTCCATTTACAAGAGAAATTGTTGCAAATGTATAAAACAGCAGATATACAAGGAGAACACCAAACATACTTTATTAGCACAAAAAAGCAGCCATAACAAGGCACAGCAAGCAGAAACATACATTAGCAGTCAGAGAGTTAGTGTGGCATACAAATAAAGCTTTTCTTTTTTTGTGGCCTTGGCAATTGCCATAGGGATGTAAAATAATGTTCTGTAGCAGCAGGTAAGGAAACTATGGAGCACTCACCAGTGGTATAGAGCACATTAACAAAAAGACACAAGAATGGATTCAGCTACTTTAGGGCAAAATGTCTAGGACAGAACGGTACATTCAATTCAGTTACTAAGAAGCAAACGCTAGAACTTGATATAACTTCCAAAAGAGCTCACTCAAGTAGTATAACATTCACGTAGTATTCAAGTAGTATTACACTCAAGTAGTATTCTAAGTGACAAAGAGGTGTTAAGTAGTTATTTACAGATATAATGGTTGTACAGTACCTTTCAAATCTGCAATTTATGCTTCAGATTTTCCATTGAGAGTAAATTACACCGAAATTCTGTAAATTATACTTAAGCAATTTAGCTATGAGTGTTTACAGAAAAGAGATAAATACTGCCATCCAAATTAGTAATTACAGTTTAACAATAATCTAACATCAGCAACCATTGTAGTTACTATTATCTGATTTGTTTGGGCATCTTCTAGTCTTATTTTCTTCATGATTCACAAAATCATTATGGGCACAGGAGAAGATCCAACTTTTATGAAACAACAATTAGACTACACATTAACTCTTTTTTTTTTTTTTTTTTGACACCAAGTTTCGCTCTTGTTGCCCAGGCTGGAGTGCAGTGGCGCAATCTCGGCTCACTGCAACCTCTGCCTCCCAGGTTCAAGCGATTCTCCTGTCTCAGCCACCCGAGTAGCTGGGATTACAGGCGCCCACCACCACACCCGGCTAATTTTCTGTATTTTTAGTAAAAACGGGGTTTCACCATGTTGGCCAGGCTGGTCTCAAACTCCTGACCTCAGGTGATCTGCCCGCTTTGGCCTCCCAAAGTGCTGGTATTACAGGCATGAGCCACCATGCCCAGTCACATCAACTTTTTAAAAAATCATATGCAAGACTATATTGCAGCAGCTGTTTTAAGTTAAAGCACTCATTTAAAAACTAATACCTGGCTGGGTGCAGTGGCTCATGCCTGTAATCCCAGCACTTTGGGAGGCTGAGGCAGGCAGATCACGAGCTCAGGAGATCGAGATTATCCTGGCTAACATGGTAAAACCCCGTCTCTACTAAAAACACAAAAAATTAGCCAGGCATGGTGGCAAGCGCCTGTAGTCCCAGCTACTCGGGAGGCTGAGGCAGGAGAATCGCTTGAACCTGGAAGGCAGAGGTTGCAGTGAGCTGAGATCGCACCACTGCACTCCAGTCTGGGCGACAGAGCGAGACTCCATCTCGAAAAAAAAAAAAAAAGAAAAACTAATACCTAGGGCCTTTAAATAAAATTCTACTACTAATTTTATAAGTCCAAACTTTTAAGAATTACTATTTGGAAAACCTGGTTTACTTAACAGTATCTTTTGCAGAAGAGAAAAGAGTCTGACTGTAAATTACATCAACACTTAAGTGAATTGCACTATGCCCTTGTGGCCAGAAAATTACATTTTTTTTTTCTAAAAGAAAGGCATTATTTTATTTGTATTGGACTTCTAAAGCTTGATTTATAGTAATTATAAACATCACTACTTTTGGAAGGTTATAGAAAAACTCTTAGAAAAAATAATTTCAAACATTAGTCACACTGTTGAAATACTCATCTGATATTAATAATTTGTTCTTCAGTAAGAAATAGAATTCTTCACAGCAAATGCCCCAGAGTTGCCTCACTCAATTACTACAGCCATTAAAAACCCAACTGTTCACTAAATAGGCAAACTTGTTTTGTAGTCTTACTCAACACCTGTAGTTTGTTTTTGTTTTTGTTTCTGTTTTGACAGAGTCTTGCTCCGTCTCCCAGACTGAAGTGCAGTGGAGCAATCTCGGCTCACTGCAACCTCCACCTCCCAGGTTCCAGCACTTCTCCCACCTCAGCCTCCCCAGTAGCTAGGATTACAGGTGCCCGCCACCACACCCGGGTAATTTTTTGTATTTTCAGTAGAGATGGGGTTTCACCACGTTGGCCGGGCTGGTCTCGAACTCCTAAGCTCAAGTGATCCGCCTGCCTCAGCCTCCCAAAGTGCTGGGATTACAGGCGTGAGCCACTGTGCCCGGCCTGAACACCTGTACTTCTATCCTCTGTTGTTCCACTAGGAATCATGTTTATCTGGGTAAGTAACAGAAGGTTGCATCTGACAGATACTAACACTAACCTTACATACTGTATGAAAAAACCTAGCACCATTATAGGTGTATGTCTGATGCACATGAAAGCAGACCAGGTTCACACCCTTTGGGGACAGGAGAGTTTACTTTGCCTTGACCGGTTCTCGTTCTAACCAGCAAACCCAAAATTTGTGTTTATAATAATACTCTTTTTAAAAATCCTGTAACATTGATGGTAAAGGAGGCCCATTAATTCCATCATATGTAGTGCACCTGCAGATTACTGTACAACAGATATACTACAGCTAAAAAGGAAAGCCCTATCTAGTAATATAGTAAGCAATGGTTCAAAAAACATGCAATAACTGGGATCTTTATAATGTTCTTTTTTTAATATACTTTAAGTGCTGGGACACATGTATAGAACGTCCAGGTTTATTACATAGGTATACATGTGCCATGGTGGTTTGCTGCACCCATCAACCCATCATCTACATTAGGTATTTCTGCTAATGCTATCCCTCCCCTCGCTCCCCACCCCCCAACAGGCTCTGGTGTGTGATGTTCCCCCACACCCCGCTCCCCGCCATGTCCATGTGTTCTCATTGTTCAACTCCCACTTATGAGTGAGAATATGCGGTGTTTGGTTTTCTGTTCCTGTGTTAGTTTGCTGAGAATGATGGTTTCCAGCTTCATCCATGTCCCTGGAAAGGACATGAACTCATCCTTTTTTTATGGCTGCTATAATGTTCTTAAAGTCCTGTTATAGTGGAGGAGTGAAATAAACAGGGGTCATGGGCATCAAAACCAAAGTTGTGATTACTGCTCAATTCAGGCCTGCAGGGATCTGTTGTAGCCCCAGAAGTTCACAGAGAAGAGGCAGTCCCTTTGCCCAGCATCCCTGAGCAAAAATGTGTCTTCACGTTTCCCTTCTAGAAGGGCTTCTGTTTCATAACGATCCATCACTCTCCAATAACAAGGATTCCCTGTAGTCTGAAGCAATGTATGTAATCAGTCTGTGTGTGGACTTCCCAAGCTCCCTGTCTGCTAACATGGGCATGTACCTCATGCTGCTTCTGCCCTCCATGGCTGCAAACACAGGGTGGCTGTATCCTCTTTCAGGTTACAATTAGCATGTGGAACTGCAGAACTGTCCCCACTTATTTCAGTCGTTCTAGGAGCTAACTTTCGTCCCAGTTTATATAATGGATTAACCTGTGCAGTCGCTTCAAATGCATGTATTTGTGCATCGGGAGGGGGATCAACCCCTTCTTCAATACTAAGCGGTCTTCTCTCTCTAAACTATCTTCATCTTCTATAGAAACTAAATATGGGGCTGGGTGAGGTGGCTCACACCTGTAATTCCAGTACTTTGGAAGGCCGAGGTGTGCTGATCACCTAGGTCAGGAGTTCAAGACCAACCTGGCCAACACGGCGAAAACCCGTCTCTACTAAAAAATACAAAAATTAGCTGGGCGTAGTGGCGGGCATCTGTAATCCCAGCTACTCAGGAGGCTGAGGCAGGAGAATCGCTTGAACTCGGGAGGCGGAGGTTGCAGTGAGCCAAGGTTGTAGTGAGCCAAGATTACACCACTGCACTCCAGCCTGGGCAATGGATCCGTCTCAAAAAAAGAAGAAAAAAAAAAAACCCAAAGACGGATCAAATGCATCAAAAAATGTTGAATGTGGGCTCACAGGAGCTGTATGCTGTTTAATCAAATGCCATTTGGGGGCTAAATCTGAGCCAGCAGGAAAAGGGCATTTCTCCAGCATTAATTCAGAAAGAGATTTTTCTTTAATTGGAAAAGAGAGGCTTTGACTGCTTGTTATAAGTTCTCATGGGAAAACACAAGCCCACAGTATCCTGCAGCCTGTCTCAGAGAGCGACTTCCCTACGGTTCTTCTGGTTCTTCTGGAAACACTGTCCGTGTCCTATACAGAGCTTAGCACCTCTCTTTCCTTTGAAGTCCACTTTGAGTTCTACCAAGCTTTTTATCAGTATCCAATGAATCCTGGGTCATTGTAACAGAAATGTTTCTCTTACCACCCCATGGAGCATGTCAAAAGTAGGAATCTCTTCGTGCAAGTCTTGTTCCTGGGGTAACACAAAAATCATTATCCTTTTTGATACTTATTTCAACAATTTGAGGGATTTCAGTGGCACAATGTTGGTTTCTCCTCGAAGAATTCTTTGAAGGGCCTGGCGTGCCAGGTGTAAGGCAACATTTTCTCTTAAGGGACTACTTTGTTGCTGAGCAGCTGAGTCTCCTATATTGATGCTTTTTGTTTTTGACAAATATCTGTCAGAGTTGATATCCACATTTTCACTATGGCTTACTCCCTCACGACTGAAGACATTCTGTTACCTGTATTTGAAGTTATTCCACGTTTCTCCCACTTTATCCACTGATTATAAAAATCATTCAGGGTGTGTGGGGCAGCCTCATTCAAGGCATCTGCAGCAAGGCAGGATGGGCAGAGGCCGCAGTCACTGACAGGTTAAGTCCACCTGCCTTCTGGTGCCACCTGTCCCCTCCGACTGCCCAGAAAATGCAGCCTGGCTTCCTCCTGACAGAGCTCAGGGACCCCAGCTCCACTGCTTGCTCCCGCCAGGCCCCCATCCATTCCCCAGCCACCTCCCCTTCTTCACCCATTTTCCCTCCCCCTACAACCCCCCACTCCCAAGTCCACAAGTTTGGTTTTTCTGTTTTTGTTGTTGTTTGAGACAAGGTGTTGCTCTGTTGCCTAGGCTGAAGTGCACTCAGCCTCAACCTCCTGGGCTCAAACGATCCTCCTACATCAGCCACTTGAGTAGCAGGGACCACAGGCACATGCTGCCACACCCAGCTAATCTTTTTATTTTTTGTAGAGATGAGGTCTCTCACTATGTTGCCCAGGCTGAAGTCCACCATTTTTAATGAAATACTGGAACACTTATTGTGGTGTAATTTGCTCATCAAACATTTCCTGAGCACTTACTATATGTCAGGCACTGCAAATATAGAGATGAAACAAAAATGTCCCTACACTCAAAAAAGTTTACAGGCCAGGCGCAGTGGCTCAGGCCAGTAATCCCAGCACTTTGGGAGGCCAAAAAGCAGGAGAATCACTTGAGACTGACCAGGAGTTCAAGACCAGCCTGGGCAGCACAGTGAGACCTCGTCTCTCCAAAAAAAAAAAAAAAAGAAAAGAAAAAAAAATGTTAATAGCTGCAGTGAGGTTGAGGCTGCAATAAGGCATGGTTGCGCCACTGCACTCCAGCCTGGATGACAGCAAGACCCTGTCTCAAAAAAAAACAAAAGTTGACAGATGAGAAAGAAAGAGAAGTAAACACAGGATTACAAAATAATGTAAAACATAAAAGAAGCCTCAATAAAAGGAGAGACATATCATTAATGAAAACTTTAATAAATAGAGGGATATATTATGTTGGGAAAATTTAATAATGTAAAGATATCCACTCTCCCCAAATTAAGCTGAAATTTCAACATAATCTCAACTAAAATCTCAACAAGATTTTTTTGGAGAATATTTTGGCTGATTCTAAAAATCCTTGTAGAAGGAAAAGTGAACTAGTTAGGCAAGAAATGTCTGAAAACAAGAGGGAAGACTTTATCAGGTATCAAAATTATGATAAAGCTATAGCAGTAATATAAAAAGTGTAATTTTGGCGTAAGAACAAACATCAGTGAAACAAAATAGATGGTCCAGAAACAGATTTGTGTGTATAAGGGAATTGGGTATATAATAAAGGTGGCATTTCAAGTCGTTGGAGAAAGTAAACAGTATTGTGATGATTACCTATTAGGTTGGTGCAAAATAAATTTGCCATTTTTAATGGCAAAAACTGTAATAACTTTGCACCAACCCAATATTTGAAAAAAAATTAAGTTACAGCAATATCTCATACCATTCACAAAAGTAACTTCTAAACAGTTTAAAGAATTAAAACCAGCCAGTCGTAGTGGTTCATACTTGTAATCCTAGGACTTCGGGAGGCTGAGGTGAGAGGATCACTAGAGCCCAGGAGTTCAAGACCAGTCTGGACAACATGGCAAAACCCCATCTCTTCAAAAAATAAAAAAAATTAGCCGGGCGTGGTGGCCTGCGCCTGTAGTCCCAGCTACTTACGAGGTTGAGGTGGGCGGATCACCTGGGCCCAGGAGGTCAAGGCTGTGGTGAGCCATGATCATGCCACTGCACTCTAGCCTGGACAACAAAGTGAGATTCTGTCTCAATAAATAAATAAATAAATAAATAAATAAATAAATAAATAAATAATAGTAAATAGGCCAGGCGTGGCGGCTCACACCTATAATTGCAACACTTTGGGAGGCCAAGGCGAGCGGATCACCTGAGGTCAGGAGTTCGAAACCAGCCTGGCCAACATGGTGAAACCCTGTCTCTACTAAAAATACAAAAATTAGCTGGACGTGGTGGCGGCACCTGTAATCCCAGCTGCTCGGGAAGCCGAAGCAGGAGAATCACTTGAACCTGGGAGTGGGAGGTTGCAGTGAGCCAAGATCACGCCACTACACTCCAGCCTGGGTGACAGAGCGACACTGCGTCTCAAAAAACAAAATAAATAAATAAATAATAGTAATAATAAATAGGCCAGGCGCGGTGGCTCATGCCTGTAATTGCAGCATTTTGGGAGGCCGAGGCAGGCGGATCACCTGTGGTCAGGAGTTCGAGACCAGCCTGGCCAACATGGTGAAACTCCATCTCTACTGAAAATACAAAAATTAGCTGGGCATGGTACCACAGGCCTGTAATCCCAGCTACTCGGGAAGCTGAGGCGGGAGAATCACTTGAACTGGGAGGCAGAGGTTGCGGTGAGCCGAGATCACGCCACTGCACTCCAGCCTGGGCGACAGAGTGAGACTCCGTCTCAAAAATAATAATAATAATAAATAAAAATAAATAAAAGAAGCCAGTCTCAAAAGCTTATATACTGTATGATTACATGACAGGTTTGAAAAGGCAAAACTATAGTGACAGAAAACAGGCAGTGATTACTGGGAAGTAGAGGGGAGGAGTAGGCTATAAAGGAGAACTGGGAATTTTTTGAGGTGATGAAACTATTCTATATCTTCACTGTATTGGTTGTTACATGACTTTTTTTTTTTTTTTTTTTTTGAGACGGAGTTTCACTCTTGCTGCCCAGGCTGGAGTGAAATGGCGCGATCTCGGCTCACCACAACCTCCGCCTCCCGGGTTCAAGCGATTCTCCTGCCTCAGCCTCCCGAGTAGCTGGGATTACAGGCATGCACTACCACGCCCGGCTAATTTTGTATTTTCAGTAGAGACGGGGTTTCTCCATGTTGGTCAGGCTGCTCTCCAACTCCCGACCTTAGGTGATCCACCTGCCTCGGCCTCCCGAAGTGCTGGGATTACAGGCATGAGCCACCATGCCCGGCCAGTTGTTTCTTTATGCATTTGTCAGCACCTGCAGAAACATACACTCAAGATGAATTTTACTATATGTAAGTTTACCTTAATTAAGAAATGAAAAAGTGTATAATCCCAGCACACATCCATGCATCTATGCGTGCATGAACATACACACACATTTAGAAATGTATGAGAACGAACACACAAGGACATTTTCAGAGGTGATGGACATGTTCATTATCTCGATTGTGGTAATAGTTTCATGGGTGTGTACATATGTCCAAATTCATCAAATTATATACTTTGAGGATGTGCAGTTTAGTGTACATCAATTATACCTCAATAAAGCTGTAAGAAAAAGGGGGGAAGAAACACATGAGAAGAAAATATAAATGAACATGCTTAAAACCTTGGAGCAAGAACACTTAAGACTAAAAAAGCAAAAGCTGGGCCAGGTGCAGTGGTTCACGCCTATAATCCCAGCACTTTGGGGGCCAAGGCGGGCAGATCACTTGAAGTCAGGAGTTAGAGACCACCCTGGGCAACATAGTGAGACCCCATCTCTACAAAAATAAATTTTTTTTTAATTAGCCAGGTATAGTGGCATGTGCCTATGGTCCCAGCTACTGGGGAAGCTGAGGTGGGAGGATTGCTTGAGCCCAGGAGTTCAAGGTTACAGTGAGCTATGATTGCACCACTATACTACAACCTGGGCAACAGAATGAGACTTGTCTCTATGAAAAAACAACAAAAAAGTAAAAGCCATAAAGAAAAGGAATAATGTATCTGACTACATCAAAATTTAAAGTTAATAAACATGAAAAAATACTTAAATTCACTAATAATCAGAAAACTGTGAATAAAGAGGAGATATTTTTTGCCTGACAGACTAACAAAAGTTTAAGAGATTGATATCAAGTGTTGGCAGGAGTGTAGGGAAATAGGTACTCTCATATACCATCTTAGTTTTCATTTTTTTGAATATCATTTCTGGCACAAAAAAAGGACTCATATACCATTGTTAGAAGTATTTGGCCTTTTTGAAGAGCAATTTTGCAGTAATAAAATGTAAAATGTACATACCCTTTGATCCAGTAACCCAGTAATTCTACTCTTCAGTACCTACCTTAGAGAAACATTGTCCATAAAAAAGAGTTAATGGCAAACAACCACCCCAAACTGGAATCCACTTCAATCAGTGCTTCTCAAACTATCTGTGGTAACCAGGTGCAGTGGTTCACTCCTGTAATCCCAGCACTTTGGGAGGCCAAGGTGGGAGGACTGCTTGGGGCCAGGAATTCGAAACCAGCCTGGGCAACACAGCAACATCCCATCTTCAGTAAAAAACTAAAACGAAAACCATGTGTGGCAAAAGATCAGGGATTTGGGTTTTTTTGTTTGTTTGTTTTTTGTTTGAGACAGGATCTTGCTCTTTTTCCCAGGCTGGAGTGCAGTGGTATGATGATAGCTCACTGCAGCCTTGACCTCCCAGGCTCAAATAATCCTCCTGCCTCAGCTTCCTGAGTAGCTAGGACTACAGGCACATGCCACCATGCCCAGATAATTTTTAAAATTTTTTGTAGAGATGAGACCTCACTTGGTTGCCCAGGCTGGTCTCAAGTGATCCTCCTGCCTGGGCCTCCCAAAATGCTGGGATTACAGGCATGAGCCACCACACCTGAGCCAGTTTGGGTTTTTGTTGTTGTTGTTTTGGTAAATTTGCAATCCATCACGGACTGATATCTTTGTAAAGAAAAAACAAATTACTAGAAAAGTGATCATTCACTTAGATGTCATGGCCACATGAAATTGCTATAAAAGGTTTTAAATGCCTATCCTCGGTTCCTATACTTATCTCCTTGTGTACAGGTGATAGTTCACGACTGGCACCAGCCTATGGAATACAGTTTGAGTAGCACTGATATAAATGTCCATCAGAAGGGAAGTGAGAACTACTATATGACCCAACAATTCTACTTCTGGATATATACCCAAAAGAATTGAAGGCAGAAATGTAAACAGATATCTGTATACCTATATTCATAGTAGCATTGTTCACAATAGACAAAAGGTGGAAACAACCCAAGTGTCCTTGACAGACGAATGGACACACAAAACGTGGTATGTATGTATGTATATACACACACTTTGGAATATTACTCAACCTATAACATGAATGAACCTTGAACACATTATGCTAAGTGAAACAAGCCAGTCATGGCCTGGCACAGTGGCTCCTGCCTGTAATCCCAGAATTTTGGGAGGTCAAGGCAGGCAGATCATTTGTGTTCAGCCTGGTCAACAGGTTGAAACTCCATCTCTACTAAAAATACAAAAATCAGCCAGGTGTGGTGGAGCGTGCCTATAGTCCCAGCTACTCTGGAGGCTGAGGTGGGAGAATTGCTCGAACCCAGGAGGCGGAGGCTGCAGTGAGTAGAAATCACACCACTGCACTCCAGCATGGGCAACAGAGTGAGACTCCGTCTCAAAAAAAAAGAAATAAGCCGGTCACGAAAATACAAATACCATATGGTTCCACTTATATAAGGTTACCTATAATAGTCAAATTCATAGAAACAGAAAATAGAAAGGTGGTTGCTAGGGCTGGGGGAGGGGACAATGGAGAGTTATTGTTTTGAGTTTCAGTTTGGAAGATGAAAAAAGTCTGGAGATGGATGGTGGTAATGGTTATATAACAATGTAAATGTACTTAATGCCACTGAAATGTTTCCTTAAAAATGGTTAAAATGGTAAATTTTGTTACATATACATTTACAATAATATATGTGTGATATACTCAACCAAAACATCCCAACAGATCAAATGTAAAGGCAGATATGAGACTCCAGATGTCTGGAGTATTATTATTATTAAGCCAGACATTAATGGGACTTGCTAAAAAAAAAAACAAAACAAAACAAAACAATTTTACTCTTCTCAATAATATTTCTTGCTTTGGAAAAGTTATTTGGCTTTTTTTTTTTTCTTTTTTGAGACAGAGTCTCGCTCTTGTCATCCAGGCTGGAGTGCAATGGTGCAACCTCTGAAACCTCCGCCTCCCGGGTTCAAGCGATTCTCCCACCTCAGCCTCCCGAGTAGCTGGGATTACAGGTGTGTGCCACCACACCCAGCTAATTTTTGTATTTTTAGTAGAGATAGGGTTTCACCATGTTGGCCAGGCTGTTCTCGAACTCCTGACCTCAGGTGATCCGCCTGTCTCAGCCTCCCAAAGTGCTGGGATTACAGGTGTAATCCCAGTTTTAATTTCTGGGATTAAAACCGCCACACCCGGCCAGTTTTAATTTCATTGAATAGAGAGAGCCATAAACCTACATAAACAAATTCTGTTAGGAATGTCAAGGGGTCCTGCAATCAAAAAGTTTGCGAACCACTGCACTAGAGAAACTGTCATGTTCAGGAATGTTCATAGGAGTACCACTTGCAAAAGCAAAATATTGAAGAACAGAAAACCAAACACCGCATGTTCTCACTCATAGGTGGGAACTGAACAATGAGATCACTTGGACTCAGGAAGGGGAACATCACACACCGGGGCCTATCATGGGGAGCGGGGAGGGGGGAGGGATTGCATTGGGAGTTATACCTGATGTAAATGACGAGTTGATGGGTGCAGCACACCAACATGGCACAAGTATACATATGTAACAAACCTGCACGTTATGCACATGTACCCTACAACTTAAAGTATAATAACAATAAATAAATTTAAAAATAAAAAATAAAAAAAAAGAAAAAATCTAGTAGTCTATCAATAAGGAAATTGTTAAATAAACTGTTTTATAGCCATACTATGGCATAATACATCACTTTTTTAAAAAAGAAGTAAATCTGCCCGGGTGCAGTGGTGGTTCACACCTGTAATCCCAGCACTTTGGGAGGCCAAGGCGGTTGGATCACTTGAGGTCAGGAATTTGAGACCAGCCTGGCAAACATGGTGAAACCCTATCTCTACTAAAAAATAAAATAATATAAAATAAAATAAAAGGTAAACCTATATGTACCAAAATAAAAATGTTTCCAAAACACTGAATGAAAAAACTTGTGGGGTATGTAGAGTAGGGTATAATTTTTGTCAAAATAAAAATACAACACAATGTAGTTTCTATGATAACTAGAAAAAAAGACCTGGAAGGCTGCCAGGATACACACCAAACTGTTAATAGCAGTTACTCTGGGGAAGAGGGAAAGAGGACAAGGATTGTGGGTAATGGCCAAAGTGTTAGCCCCATATATGTATAGTGTTTTGATTTTTTTTTTTTTTTTTTACAAGGAGAATGTACTGGTGTAATTAATTAGAAAAATAAATAAAAGCAACAAGGTCAAACCCACTGACATTGAGGAAGGGGACTTTCTGAGTACAGGCTGTAAGGGCTAATCTACTTACTGCAGTGGTCTTAGAGCTGATGAGTCTAGGAAGGAGCCACAAGGGGTGAAATCAGGCAACAGAGGCGGCGGCTGGCTGAAATGGTGGAGGCCACCTAGACGGCGGAACTTTCTGGGTCACACCACACTTCCTGCTCCCTTCCTGAGACTTAATACAAAAAAGGCCTTCACAGCCGCAGAGTGCAGCCTCTCCCTCTTCCGCCGCGAATCGGGTCACAATGCTCGCAATGAAGAACTTCATCCTGAGGCCCGCAAAGTATTGTCCCATTCCCTGGTCCCTGATCCCCACTCCCCAGGCCCATGACTTCAATGGCCCCATCCCAGGAAGAGCTCCGGGCTGGCGTTTGTGGAACGAAACCGACAGCCTAAGGCAGGACCTTCCTAAGGGCTGGACAAGCGGACTACGGCTTCATTCACCGCGGCACAACCAGAGACATTCTGAGACGCCAGAAGTGTGACCGTGACCGGGGTAGAGGATACCTAGGTTGCAGGAAAGCGCAGTTACCAACTCGGGCCTCTGGAGCTCCGAGGAAACCGGCTGACAGCTCCAGGGGCGCGGGCAGGCCTCACTTTCGAAAGCAGCGCCACGGCGTTTCTATTGGTCTTCCATTCCAGCCAACCAGCAGGTTTCCCTGTGTTCTACCCCTCAACTAAGAGGCCAATCAGAAGAGGGTATGTGCTTCCCATTGCCTACGACCAATTAAGGCTTATTTCTGACTAACACGTGGACAGCCAACCGGAAGGCCTGGTAATCCGACCTCTTCTTATGGTCACCATCACGGTCTTGGTCCCCATCCTTGTTCCATCCCTGCATGGAATCAAAGGTATGGATCTGGGAGAAATAACTAGACGGGGGTCCAAGCTGGACGGATGGTGGCTCAAGAGACCAAGTTATATTTCCCCGAGTATCAAAGCAGGTTGGCCATGAGATCAGAAGAGCATGTAGTTGAGCTGTCAGTACTGCTCCGGGCTTGACCTAAAGTAATGACAATCTGAAAAAGGTACTGGTTGTGAGAGCGCCTCAGATAATGTTGCTTTGTCACTAGACTAATCGCTTCATCTTCCCCCAGAGTCAGATGGGAAGAAACTTACACTCAGGGCCTTTAATTAAGTGTGATGGTTTATTTATGGTGAAGAGTGGTCAGTATCCTCAATTAGCAACAATAGATACTGCCTCTAGAACGACCAAAAGTAAATGTGTGGGGAAACTAAAACCTGACAGTGGTATCATTACAATTAAACATACCAGAAAACGCAAATTAAAACCATGAAATACGATTTTCACCAAATAGTTTGGATAATTATCAATTGTTTAAACTTTTACCACTTTTGCAAGTAAACTTTTTGTGAACAGAATTTCCCCACTTTGGGTGGGGAAACATTCTCATTTGCTGTCACTGGAAGCCTAAACTGCATTCTTTAAGAAAACAATTTCGCTTTAGCTATCAAAATGTAAAATGAGGCCAGGCACAGTGGCTCATGCCTGTAATACCAACACTTTGGGAGGCTGAGGCAGGAGAATTGTTTGAAGCCAGGAGTTCGAGACCAACTTGGGCAACAAAGTGAGACCACCCCCTCCCCCATCTCTACACACACGCACACACACACACACACACACACACAGTAACAGGCACACACTTTTTGACCCAGCAATTCCTTCTCTCAAAATCTATCCTACAGAAATATTTATACGCTGGAGCAAGGTTATATGTAGCATTATTTATAATAGTGAATGATTGGAGACAAATTTGCATCAATAGGTGAATCATTAAATTGTGATACAACCATACCACGAAATATTATGCAGTCATTTTTTAAATGAGGTAAATTTCCAGGTATTAATGCAAGAGGAAGTCCAGAATACAATGCAAAGTGAAAAAAAGTTGCAAAACGGTACATGTAATATCCCATTTTGTTTAAAAAAACCTATATACAAATGTGTGGGTATTCATATATGTATATATGTGTATATTAATATATAAACACACACAGAACAACATCTGGGAAGACACGCACCAAATTAAGTTATTCTTGGAGAATGGGAGTGGTGAGAGGGACTAAGGAAAAATCTTTCACTTTTTACTTTACACATTTATGTTTTGCTTGAATTTTATTGACTGACTTTAATAATTTTTGAATTTTTATCACCACAATGAAACATTTTAACAAAATAGGCACTTTTGTAATCAGATCAATAGAGTTATAATGTATGTGTTTTAAATAAAAATAGCTCCATGGGGGCTGGGTGCTGTGGCTCACACCTGTAATCAATCACAGCACTTTGGGAGGTCGAGGTGGGAAGATCACAAGGTCAGGAATTCGAGACCAGCCTGGCCAATATGGTGAAACTCCGTCTGTACTAAAAATACAAAAATTAGCCGGGTGTGGTGGTGTGCCCCTGTAGTCCCAGCTACTCTGGAGGCTGAGGCAGGAGAATCGCTTGAACCTGGGAGGCAGAGGTTGCAGTGAGCCGAGATCATATCACTGCACTCTGGCCTGGGCGACAAAGCAAGACTCTGTCTCAAAATAATAAATAAATAAATAAATAAATAACTCCATGGGGTGACTACTTCATTTTAAAATTTCAGCTAGAAGACCTAGGATACAATTAGGACAACCGTAAACCAAATCAACTCTGAGTTTCAATGGGGTTATACTCATGACTTGATATAACAGGATGTGGGCAAACAAAATCTAATCAGGATAATCGTTCATTTCTGGAAGAGAAAACTAACTACACTACAACAAACTCCATCATATGCAGGAAAAATTGTGCTTTCACTTTTTTGGTGGCATCACCTCCAATGTTTACTCAACTCCTTGGCAAGGGTGGGAAATCATAAAAAGCTAGAGATTTAAGATACCTCAGAAATCATTTAGTCAAAATCCCTCATTTAGTCGAAATCCCTCATTGTATAGTTCAGAAAACAGGCCTAAAATGGTGAAGCAATTCAACTAAGGTCCTACAGCTAGCTATATAGCCAATTTTAGAAGTCAGGTTTCTATTCCAGGCCTGGTACTCTGTTTCTTTTCAGATCTTCCTGAGTCTTCAGTATGATGAAAGTATGAAGTATTTTTAAATTTTATGATTAGACATCCCTATATTTAAATGTTACAACCAAAATGCATAACAAAATTAAAATGTATATGCCTCCATTAGTACAGATGATGAAAAGTTCACTGTATCTAGACAAAAAATATTATTGGTATAACATTCTCTTGAAAAGTAATACATAAATCAGGCCAGGTGCAGTGGCTTACGCCTGTAATCCCAACACTTTGGGAGGTCGAGATGGGCAGATCACTTGAACTCAGGAGTTTGAAACCAGCCTGGTCAACGTGGTGAAACCTCCGTCTCTAACAAAAATACAAAAATTAGCCGGGTATGATGGCGCCACGCCTGTAGTCCCAGCTACTCGGGAAGCTAAGGCAGGAGGATCGCTTGAACCTGAACCTGGGAGGCAGAGATTGCAGTGAGCTGAGATCACGCCACTGCACTCCAGCCTGGGCAACAGTGTGAGACTCCACCTCAAAAAAAAAAAAAAAAAAAAATCTAACTGTATTTTACTGTTTACCTAAGAACTACTGTTTTATCCCAATTTCTAACTGTTCTTCAACTGGCACTGCCTCTTAACCCTTTATCTTCAGTTTCTTTATAAAGTAGTTGATGACCTATATAAAAACACCACCATAGGAAACACCTATTTAAAGGAAGCCTGCAGTGATTTGAAGAATTCTTTTTTGATCTTGACAATTATCCCTGGTTTATCTGTTTTATAAGGAACGAGTTCTCTGTTTTTAAATGCATAGACAGAGAGACAGGGTATGGAGAGAAGAAATAAAATAGGCAACAACTGGTTTTTGTACAAACAAGGTAAAAAAAGAAGATAAGAATGAGGGGTGGTGGGTGGTCAGGAAGGGAGTGGCAGAGAACCACATGCTAAATTAGTCACCAAGACTTTATATTTCAAAAGTAAACTCAAATACTAAGATATATAAATGGAATAACAACTACCTAACCTTCAGGCTGTAATTAAAGTGTTGTCCAATTTAAGACTCTACAACCTGAGGACATGTGAGGGCCTTGGAGAGATTTCAGAATAAAAAAAAAGATAAAAGAGTTAAAAATGAGCCAAGTAAGGAAAAATTAGAACTTATTATATCTAAGAAGAGAATACTAAGGGTGACTCAACAGTTTTCAAGGATATGAAGAAATATCCATTTCAGTGAGCAGCTGTTCTACATTTCCACAGAAGAAAGTAATTTTACTTAAATTATTACAGCATATATTTCAACATATAAGTAGGAATATCTTCAACATAAAAGTATCTCATGTAGGATAACTATCAAACAACTCCAAAGAAGCCTGAATGTTATCCACCTCTCCCACCTTTACTGGCTTAATTCCTTGTCTCAAAGAATGGGTCAAAGGGTAGATAAGGCATCTTTGGAATGTGAAGATTTAGACTTCTTTTGGGTCTAGCTATATTTAAAATTTTTTGTTAGCCTCTGTCCCCCAGGTTCCAGCATAAGGTTAAGCCCTTTCTGCACTATAGATAAAGGGGATTAATTAGCAGTAAACATGCAAATACCTGTGTAAATTAGAATTCCTTATCAAAGAAAAGTATGCTTCTCCTCAGTGTTAATGGGTAACAGGGTTTGGATTTAGGGTTCTTGCCCAGCCCAGTTCATGTGCCAAAATGGCCAATCTGACATCCAAGAGAGATTTACCTGGCCTGATATTTTAAAAAAAGAAAAAGACTGGACAACTAACCAGATGTCCCTGAATCTCTTACTTTGTCTCTAGCATTTTCCTGTCTTGTATAGACCTCTCTTCATTTTGTTTTGAGGCTGGAGTGCAGTGGTACAATCATGGCTCACTCCTCAACCTCCTGGGCTCAAGCAATCCTCCGGCTTCAGCTTCCCAAGTAGCTGGGACTACAGGCATGTGCCACCATACCTGGCCAGATTTTTAATTTTTTTTTTTTTTTTTTTTTTTGGTAGAGATGAGATCTCACTCAGTTGCCCAGGCTCGTCTCCAACTCCTGGACTCAAGCAATCCTCCCAAAGTGCTGGTATTACAGGCATAGGCCACCACACCCAGCTAAACATCTCTTCAACTGAACTCTTAAGGTCTACGAAAAAAGAGAATGTAATATCATATTTTACTTGTACCACAACCACTCCACCCTATCCCCAGCCCTGCTGTTAGCAGAGGACCAGACACAGAAGACTATTAGCACTTGTTAAATGAGTTGTCATCTGTCCAAATTTTTGTTAACACTTTATTTTATAGCTGCTTTTCTATTTATTCTGCAGTTCATTCTCAACACTGCTGCCTACGAAGGTTGCATCTCTCTTTACCCTTACTTTCCTTTATTTCACAGAAATACCCATTCTTCCCTATCCCCTCAGATATTTTTAGTCATCTCATTCATGAACTACCAGAAACCTCAACTTCCTCACAGCCCCCACTCTTCTGCTTAGAACCAAATACTGCTAAGTAATGTTAATTTCCTTTTTTTTTTTTTCTTTTGAAATTTTTTGTACAGACAGTGTCTCACTCTGTTGCCCAGGCTGGTTTCAAGCTCCTGGGCTCAAGCAATCCTCCTGCCTCAGCCTCCCAAAATGCTGGGATTACAGGGATGCATAAGCCAACTACATTCAGCCTTAATTTGCTAATGTTTTAAACACATCACTTTCTATACCTTCTTTCCATGTTGAACTACATTAAAACTAGCTTTGATTTTCTAAATGACAAGACTGCTACCTCCCCTCATTCCAACCCTTGCCAAAACCCTCTCTGTGTAGGGAAACCATTTCAGAGCTCAATGGTCAGATGAATATCCACCCGCCAAAAGTCCTGAGAGTTCACCCACCTTTCTGCCTGTGTCAAACTTATTTGGGAAAAAAAAAAAAAAAAAAAAAAAAAACAGTGTCAATTGAGGTAAAAAGCCTATAGAAGAAATGTTTGTTGGTGTTGTGTGGGTGTGTCAGAGGATGAACACATTCATGTGTTTATGTACATGTATTACATATGCAGACACACACACACACACACACATATAAATATATATAATAAATATATTCTGCCCAAATTAGCACAAACCCACAAGCTTAAAAACCAAATCTGCTAAATGTGACTCAAACCACAGGTACTGAGCCTACAGCTACTTCCTGCAAGCAGATGCATTACCTCTGTGACAAAGTCAGTTGTGAGTTGCAAAAAGGATAGGTAAGTATCATTAAGATAAGTTAAGATTCTGCTTTTTAAAAAAATTTAAATGCAAAACATTACCTCAGGACACTGGCCACATTGTATGATTTCTGCATAATACCCAGCATATCCTAGACACTAAAAAATACTAAATTTACAACTTAAGCAGGAAAACAGAGGCTTGCTTCACAGTGGTTTAATATGAACAGAGTTGAATATGACATTGTCTGACAGAAGAATGAACAGTTTGCTGAATAAAAGCCCCGAGTCAGGATATATATACACAGCAGAAATGGGGCCTCAGACTCTCAGCACTTGTGCACAATGAAAGAAGAAATCGTTTTTAAAAAATGTCTATAACAGAGGATACAAATAAAAAAGGCAGCAACAACAACATTGGCGAGGTGGGAAAGGGAGCAGAGCCTCTCATTTGGGGCTGCTTAGCCCCTGGCACAGGCTCAGCAGCTGGAGAGCTGTCTCAAGGAACTTCAACATTTAGATGGGCTCCAAATCCTATGTCAAAATACAATCCTAATCCCTCTGATCAGGGTCAGTCAGAATCAGTAATCCTTTTCCCCAACACCCTGCATAGAAAACTCCAATCTTTCCATGATAAGGAGTCTAAGCAAAGAGCCCCCACCTCTCACCTGGCACCAAAGTTAACTTGCTCTCACCCCACCACTTAGGACAGACATTGGGCCCCAGCAAACAAACCACCCCCTCCCAGACAGAAACCAGGATAGTTGCCAGCCTCAAGAAGCTGCTTCAGATGTTAAGATTTAGGAAATCCATACCAAGCTGCTATCCATAGTTCAACTTCTGGAGAAAATGCTGGAGTTGCATGAGAAACAAGTGCAGGCAGTTCAATAACCCTGTGACCACGCTGGGGAGGGCAGCAAAAATTCTTGCCCCTGAGCCCCATTCAACAGCTCAAAGTGCTTAGGAGAAGTCAGAGACTGTGTGGTTGGTTTGTGTGCTTCTGCCCTGTGGCAGCACTAAATGGGATGGGAGAAAGGAGAATGGAAGGAAGACAGTGTTGATGCCCTTCCCTACCGCCGGGAAGAGCCTAGAAGATAATCCACTCCCACCCTTCAGGGAGTTACCTGGCAGTGGTGAGTTGCCCCCACCCCTCAAGCCACCAAACCTGCAAAGCTAACCCATAAAGTAGCAAGGGCTTAGGGAGGGAGAACTCCTGGCCCATACTGACTCACCAGCTGATGAGCAAAAATAGGCAGCTAGAGTGGGAGCCACAAAAGGAGAAGGGCTAGGCAATAGGAGCTCCCCTACTGCCCTATGGCTTTCTTCTGACTCTGAAGCAGCCATAATGATGGGCCCAGAAAACCCACACACCCTGCTCCATACAACAGACTGCTTGGACTCTAGGAGGATTACTGCCATGGAAAGCAACAAAGGAGAGAGAAAGCAACAAAAGAAACTGTTAAGAAAACTGGGAGCAGGCCTAGAGAAAACAAGGAAAGCTTCTGAGTCTCTACCACCTTTCCAAAAAGGAAAAAATACATGCAGTTAGGAAAGGCAGGGTTTTTCCCTGCTCAGTGTTCTTGGTTAAACCTAAGAGTAAGAAAAATCCCCTGGACTTGCAGCATCAGTATGTATCCAAGTGCCTCACCAGCACAAGCGCCCCCCTCCCCCCAGGTTAGCCTTCTGGCATGGGTAAATGCCCAAGAAATTGCCGTCCAGTCTAATCCCCCCACCCACCCACCCCAACCCTAAGCAAAGGGCATCTGCCTGTGGGTTCCCACCTCTCCTCAGAGAAGAGGATCCTAGCAGAGTGCCCACATGGTGTAGTCAGGTACCAGGGAGCACAATGCCAGACAGTCTATCAGGCCAGGAGATGGGCAGCCAACTTCAGATCAAAGACAGAGAGAGGCTTAGTGTAAAAACCAATGTCATTTCAGCAGGAAAGTAGAGGGCAGGTGGTGAGAGGGGCTCCTACTGGCGCACCTTCCCCGGGACGTAGTTCCTGTCAATTGCCTCCTCCTGCAGGAACATGTGTAGGCAGCGTTCATTCTGAGCCAGTGGGTGCCCAGCAATTCTATAAAGAAACCAGGATGGTTATCAGTAGTATTCAGAATCAGAGAGAATTAGCAGAGGGATGGGGATGTGGACAGGGGAGGAAGGGCAAGGTCAGCCCTAAGGTTCAAGCCAGTAGAGGACAGCGGTAGGGTACCACCTCAACCCTAATATTGTAGAGGGGACGGGGAATAGAGGGGCAAGACAGGGAAATCCCTAGATACAACCGACATACTGTGCTTTCTCAGGCTCTGACATACAGGATCAGAATTCTACTCAAAGGAATGGAGTTTTACTGTCCAGTCAGCCCACCACATAATTGGCACCACATCATAGTACCCATTATAAAAGGTGAGCTGGGTGCGGTGGCTCATGCCTGTAATCCCAACACTTTGGGAGGCCAAGGTGGGTGGATCGCTTAAAGTCAGGAGTTCAAGACCAGTCTGGCCAATATGGTGAAACCTCATCCCTACTAAAAATATGAAAATTAGTCGGGCATGGTGGCCTGTGCTTGTAATCCCTGCTACTCAGAGGCTGAGGCAGGAGAATCGCTTGAACCCAGGAGGCAGAGGTTGCAGTGAGCCGGGATCGCACCACTGCACTCCAGCCTAGGTGACAGAGTGAGACTCTGTCTCAAATAAATAAATAAGTAAATAAATACAAATAAAAGGTGAGGTAAACAAAACATAAAGAAAGACTACGATGGCAAAAGTAGCAAGTGGAGCCCCCAGGAACTTGGCTTACTTGTTAATAAACTGCTCGAGGCCCTGCCTCCTTTCTTCGATGAAAGACTCTTCAAAGATCCCTTCATCTCCTCGGAAAGGGAGCTGCCGCTTCAAGGCTTTCCCAGGCAGTGGTGGTACTACAATCTGAAGGCACACACAAAATTCCAGCCACATGGGAGAGAGACAGAGTGGGAATGAGATGGTAAAGTACTGTGTACCTCATTTCTTATTAGGCATAGGGTCTATCCTGTCCCACAGCCAGCAACTTGCAAGAACTAATACCATAAGAACAGTCAGGATGGCTCAGGTCAAAAATTAATCCGTTTCTCTGGGAGGACAGGTTTACCACCTCAAAAGAAGGAAATAAACTCCAAATAATCCTCACTTTCCTTAACAAGCCACTACCATTCAAGAATTTAGCTAGGATTTCCCTGACACTAGACTTTCCATTTTTAGCACCTACAGGAATTAAGTTGTACAACTTTACTAGCGACTAAGTGAAGTAATAACTTAAAAAAAAAAAAACAAAAAAAACTTGTCCTGAACTTACCACTTTCTTTCTTATTCTATTTTTTTTTTTTTTTTTTTTTTTTTGAGACAGAGTCTTGCTCTGTCACCCAGGCTGGAGTGCAAGGGCACGATCTCGGCTCACTGCAACCTCTGACTCCCAGGTTCAAGCAATTCCCATGCCTTCGCTTCCCAAGTAGCTGGGATTACAGGCATCCACTACCACGCCCGGCTAATTTTTTGTATTTTCTGTAGAGACGGGGTTTCACCATGTTGGCCAGGCTGGTCTTGAACTCCTGACCTCAGGTGATCCGCCCGCCTCTGCCTCCCAAAATGTTGGGATTACAGGCGTGAGCCACAGTGCCCAGCCAGAACTTACCACTTTCAAGTTTCAAAAGGTTATCCCCCCGATCTAAAATACTGAGATTTGATGGATAAGAATGTGTTCACCCTCTTCATTCCCTTCAAGACTTTATAGACTGTGGTTGTATGCCCCCTCAGCCTATGTAGATCTCCTCCTCCAAAGATGCCACACAGAGAACAAGGCCATACCTTGCTATCTCGCTCCAGCTCATTTTTCAGCCACTCAAAGTCACTGTAGCGCCGCCGTACGCAGGACTCCTTCAGCTTGAAGATAGGTAGGTTTGTCTACATAGAAGGAAAAATGAAAGAAGAAAGATGGAAAGTAATGTTCAGCCTGTGGTAGCCACCTGTCTGAGTAACTTGGACAGGTCCCAATGAAGAAATAGCTTCTATGGATCATGCTCCTATAACCTTTCAAATCACCACCAGGTAAAGACCAACCCTTACCACATCCAACCTTGTCACAGCTGATGATCAGAAGTCCCTTGCTGCTTAGAATTTATCCTACACGTAGACTTGCAGTAGTATGTAAATATGTACGTATAAGAGTTTTGACCGGGCTTGGTGGCTCATGCCTATAATCCCAGCACTTTCAGAGGCCGAGGCGGGCAGATCACTTGAGGTCAAGAGTTCAAGACCAGCCTGGCCAACATGTTGAAACCCCGTCTCTACTAAAAACACAAAAATTAGCCAGGCATGGTAGCACACACTTGTAATCTCAGCAACTTGTGAGGCTGAGGCAGAAGGATCACTTGAACCCGGGAGGCAGAGGTTGTAGTGAGCCGAGATCACACCACTGTACTCCAGCCTGGGAGACAGAGTGAGATTCTGTCTCAAAAAAAAAAAAAAAGAGTTTCATTGCATTTTATTATTTATAATAATAATAAATGTCTACGAATAGACAATAGGTTACAATGAATTATGGTATACCTGTATAGTAGAATATTAAATAACTATGAAAAGAATGTGAAGGCCAGGTGCAGTAGCTCACACCTATAATCCCAGCACTTCGGGAGGCCAAGGCAGGAGGATCACCTGAGCCCAGGAGTTTTGAGACTAGCCTGGGAAACCATAGCAAGATTCCATCTCTACAAAAAGTAAAAAAGCCAGGTGTAGTGGCAGTGCTCGCCTGTGGTCCCAGCTACTCAGAGGGATCACCTGAGCCCAGGAGGTCAAGGCTATGGTGAACTGTGATCATGCTACTGTAATCTGGCACAGAGACTCTGTCTCTCGAAATAAAAATGAAAGATCTCTATGTGCCAGTATGGAAAGATATTAAGTAGTAAAATAAAGATATAGAACAGTGTGTGTGTGTGTGTGTGTGTGTGTGTGTACACACACATAGCTTGCCTCTATTTGTGTTTTAAAAAAGGATATGTATGTATATATTTACACTGATGAATAAAGTATTTATGAAAAGATACTGGTAATGGTGATTGACTTTCGAGAGTAAGATAAGACAACTGGAATGGGTGGAATAGTCACATTTTTCATTGTAAAATTTGAATTTATCATGTGTACATACTACATTTTCCTTTAAAAAGTGAATTTAAATTCCCTGTAAAGAGAAAAACACATCCAAGGTATGCCTACCTCTGCTCTTCCTGTCCAAATCCTCTCCATTCTACCACTGCTTACTCAACTCTCACTTCATACAAAAAAATTTCCTGACAACACCAACTGGATTTATTGGTTTTCCTCCTCTCTGAACCCTTCTGACATTCATACTTTAGCATTGCCTGATATACTATTGTTTTATGCATCATGTTTGCCTTGTCTAACTAACTAATCTCATTAAGATTAGAAACTATGACTACTTCTGCATCTTCTAAAATGCAGAATATGCAAGTTACTCAATAAATGCTCAATTAATTAATAGAGACTCTATGTGTCTGTTTAATCCTCTCCTCATCTAGAAAATGCAGAAGAAATCGCCATTACAAAAGTTGGCTTACCAAAGCTTGCTCCCTGATATAAATCAGCTCATTCCTACATTTTAAACACTGAGATTCCCAAGGCTCTAGTGGCAACACGAATCCCTTGACAGACAGAAAGCCCTGATCTTCATTCCTGCCTACAAGTTCTAAATAGAAATGGCCAACCACATGTATTAATACTGACCATATTTACTGCCAGTCAATTCAGGTGAGAGGATGAATAAAATAAACTAGTTATCTCCTCTCTCCACAACTGTCTCTTGGCAGGAAAAGAGCATCTCGAAACTCTATTAGAGCTTCACACAGACCCCACACTACATCATGCTTTGTAATCCTTGACACAGGAAATTGTTTTTTCAGGATCCAGTTCTTAAATAGGCCATCAAAAGCCAAATAACTGGCCAACTTACATTAGTTAAACTCCATCCAGGATCGTCAAGGTTCAAGGAATGTCAACAGGTTGAAATGGAGTGAGATTCATATAAAGTAATATTACTAAACCATTATTTATTTAAGGGCGGGATGCAGTGGCTCACGTCTGTAATCCCAGCACTTTGGGAGGCTGAGGCGGGCGGATCACTTGAGGTCAGGAGTTCAAGACCACCCTGGCCAACATTGTGAAATCCTGTCTCTACTAAAAATACAAAAACTAGCCAGGTGCTTGTAATCCCAACTACTCAGGAAGGTGAGGCAGGAGAATCGCTTGAACCTGGGAGGCGGAGGCTGCAGTGAGCCAAGATCATACCACTGCCCTCCAGCCTGGGTGACAGAGCAAGACTCTGTCTTAAAAAAAAAAAAAATGGAATAAACAAGGCCAAGCGCGGTGGCTCACGCCTGTAATCCCAGCACTTTGGGAGGCTGAGGCAGGCGGATCACCTGAGGCCAGGAGTTCGAGACCAGCCTGGCTAACATGGTGAAACCTTGTCTCTACTAAAAATATAAAAATTAGCCAGGCATGATGGTGTGCACCTATAAACCCAGCTACTGGGGAGACTGAGGCAGGAGAATTACTTGAACCTAGGAGGCAGAGGTTGCAGTGAGCTGAGATCGTGCCACTGAACTCCAGCCTGAGTGACAGAGTGAGACTCCATCTCAAAAAAAAAAAAGAATAAATAAGTGGCCAGGCATGGTGGCTCATGCCTGTAATACCAGCACTTTAGGAGGTCAAGGCAGGAGGATCACTTGAGACCAGCCTGGACAACATAGGCTGTCTCTATAAAACCTTATCTCTACAAAAAAAATTTTTTAATAAATTCAGGTATGATGGGATATGCCTTTAGTCCCAGCTACTCAGGAGGCTAAGGTGGGAGGATCACTTGAGCCCAGAAGGTCAAGGCTACAGTGAGCCATTATTGTGCCATTGTACTCCAGCCTGGGGAATAGAACAAGACCTAGTCTCAAAGAATTAATTAACAAGCTGGGCACGGTGGCTCACACCTGTAATCCCAGCACTTTGGGAGGCTGAGGCGGATGGATCACTTGAGGTCAGGAGTTCGAGACCAGCCTGGCCAACATGGCGAAACCCTGTCTCTACTAAAACTACAAAAATTAGCCAGCCGTGGTGGTGCATGCCTGTAATCCCAGCTACTTGGGAGGCTGAGGCAGGAGAATCACTTGAACCCAGGAGGCAGAGGTTGCAGTGAGCCGAGATCACGCCACTGCACTCCAGCCTGGGCTACAAGAGCGAAACTCTATCTCAAAAAAATATATATATATTAGCCAGGTGTGGTGGCACCATGCCTGTATGCCTGTAGTCCCAGCTACTCTGGAGGCTGAGGCAGGAGAATCGCTTGAACCTGGGAGGTATAGGTTGCAGTGAGCTGAGATCATGCCACTGCACTCCAGCCTGGGTGAGAGAGCGAGACTCGATCTCGAAAAAAAAAAAAAAAAATTGTGGAAGGGACCAATTAAAAGTTTAGTGAGTAGAAAAATTTTACATGCTAAAGTTTTGCTACTAAGTGTTGTCAAGGAGACTGAAGTGTAGTAGAAAGAATATGGAGTCAGACATATTTGTGTTAAAATCCCAGCCCTGTCAGATATAGTTATGTGTACTTGGGCAAGTTACTTAAACGGCATTCCTCCTCAGTTTCCCATGTGTAAAACGAAGTTTTGTAAGGATTAAGACAAATTAAAACCTAGTTCAGTGCCTGGCACACAGCAGGCACTAGATGAACAGTCCCTGTTGTTACTAGAATACCTGGAGTAGGGCCAGGCGTGGTGGCTCATGCCTATAATCCCAGCCCTTTGGGAGGCCGAAGCAGGAGGATCACTTGAGGTCAGGAATTCAAGACCAGCCTGGCCAACATGGCAAAAGCCCGTCTCTACTAAAAATACAAAAATTAGCCAGGCATGGTGCATGTGCCTGTAATACCAGCTATTCGGGAGGCTGAGGCAGAATTGCTTGAACCCAGGAGGTGGAGGTTGCAGTGAGCCGAGATCGCACCACTGCACTGCAGCCTGGGCAACAGAACAAGACTCCATCTCTAAAAAAACAAAAGAATACCTGGAGTAAAGAGCGATTTCATTCAGAATCCCTAAGACTCTTGGCTAATGCATCGAATGTCTCCAAAACCCCACAGCAGACAGCCCTTATGCTGTACTAGTTACGCCCAAGCTCCCTCAGGTAACTAAGTTCTCCAGCAGTGACAATTTCCCGCTTTTATCATATTCTAAAGGACCTAAATTCCATTCTCCCCCAAAGACATGATTTCAAATAGTTCTTATATAGACAAGTGTTTCTCATGTTTTGCTATTCACTTTTCTTTCTTTAGTTTGGACTTTGCCAAGCTTGGAATCTGGAAATCATCATTTCTCAGTAAGATTTCAAAGCCCGAGTAGGAAACCACAATTTCTCATTCAATTCACTCCTTCAACAATGAAAGCATATACACTCTTTTAGTTCTTCAATGCTGTTTGAGCAGGATGCTGTCCACAGAGAATATTCTGGCCTTTTAGTCTGAGAAGAAAACATATGGAAAACTGGAAAATGATTCTCAAACTGTTTTGCCTATAACCACTTCAAGTGGGCAAAAGATCCTGTAAACCAAATACTCTATCTGGACATTCCATCCTTGCATTATGGGCTAAGCACTAGAGTAAAGTCCTCTGTCATGCATGCTGGAAGAAGCCACTCCTGGGCAGTTCTGAAATGTCATGTATTAAAGTAACTACAGACCAGGGTCAGAATCCAGAAGGGTAATCTAGGACAGAAAGGGCAAAAAGCCATTCATATAATGGCTTTTTGAGAGTCAATAAATACTGAAAGAGTGTCAATAAATACTGAAATAAACATTCTGGATACTTCAAATCTAAAGGATCAGCATAGAATGAAAGCAGTGACTGACAAGGCACCAATCCCAGGGCAAGGCCAGGTTTCAAGGCGAGACAGAATGTAGTACCTGCGAAAACTTAAGCATAAAACATTTATCTCCTTCAGATGCTGATCCGACACAAGTTAGGAAAGCGCTCGGTCTCAAGGAGACTCCCTTTCTTATTTCTGCTCCCACAAGCCCGCTGTCTGCCTTTTCTGGAATCTACCTTCCCTTTAATTCAAGGCTTTGCTTAACTCCATTATCCCAGGAAGACCTCATTAGAAAGCAGCCGTCCTTCCTGCCCTCCCTCTTCAGACTTCCCGCAACCTAGTTTAGTTATGGAGCTCAGCGATATATCGCCTTGGCTTTCCATCCCCCAGCCCTCTTCCATCCTCCCTCCCTTCCTACTGTCGCTACAGCAGTGATTCCTATCTCCTTGAATTCCTCACTCTAATCTTTTTCCATCCACCCCACCCTATCCAGCCATGCTTCACTTCCTCATGGGTAGTTTTCCTGCATCCCCGTCCGATGTCTCCCTCAGGAGTTTTCTGCATCCTCCGGTCACAACTGAATCGGCAGACCTCTCTCCAAGCCTATTATGCCCCTAACCCCCAAATGACCCCTAAGGCGTCTTCCCCGCCGTTAGTTGTCCCCGCGGTAGCCTCCCTCCCCCCTCCCGCCCGCGCCGCCCGGTCCTCCCTCAGCTGTCTCCCTCACCCCGTGACTCACCCGCATGCGAACCTCATAGGTGGTGAAGCGCGCGCGTCCCACGCCCACCGTCTGAGGATTAAAGATGTCGATCTCCAGGAAGTTACTTGGCGGCCCGTAAGCGTCGGTCAGGTCCTGCGGCTTCGAGTTAAGGCGCCGGGTGTCAGCTACTGCCGTGTCCGACATCTTTCCGAAGGAGAGCCTGGGACCGGGGAAGTGGGGTGGGGGACAGAGGCCTGAGGCAGGAGCGCGCACGGCCCCTCCCGCTTGCAAAATAACCAGCCAACCCACAGGCGGCGGCGGCGCGCACGCGCGCCCACGCACGCGCGCACGCGCACGCCGCTCGGGCCCGGGCCCTGCGCCCTGAATAGCGGCCGTGCTGCCTGCTGCGCGCCCTGTAGAGTGGAGGCCATATTCAGGCTTCCGGGTGATGTTTGTGGCCACCCAGGAACCTGCATCCCCGATACGCAGTACCCAATACCCTGCTTAGCACCACTGGCTGGCTCCGCCAATCGCGGCTCCTCAACCCAAGAAATTGTCTCATACCGTGTATCAATCAACAGTGGGTACTGCCCCGCGAGCCAGGCTCCTACAGTGATAGGTCGAAGCCCTGTGACCTGAATAAGTCCTGGTTTTCCGCGAAAATAGAAGGGTGGTCTATGGAGGGTGGGGTTCCAATAATAGTACTGAGAACCTATAACGTAGCCGTCCCACCTGTGCCACTGATGCTTTCAGTTCATGCCACACACAATGGCGCACTCAGCACTACGTATGGTGCCAGGAAAGCAGCAAGCAACTAGAATGGGGTAAAGAAAGACATTTCTCTCTCACTTTTTAGGAAAATTGGGCATATCTTACTCCTTGTTGCCACACTCCAGGTGTACTCAATCTTATATTTCTCAGCAAATTGAGGGTACTTACTTCATACCTTCTATTTCTACTCCGCAGAACTCCATACTTGGCACTGCTCTGAGGTTGCCTGCAACCCATAACGGAGATAGAATAAATGTTTACATGAGAATATCTATAGAAATACTAATATTTATATGACTAATTTACATATGCTCTACATTAAAGGGTAGACAGGGTGATGATTTCAGGTCATCCTTTCTCCACCTTTGCCTTGCCCTCCTCTGCTCAAAAAATATTTCCCGTATCACTGATGCCAGAAATTCTTTCAACAGAGTATGAGGCCCTACAGTTTCACAATTGCTATTTAATTCAATTTAACCAATATCCACTAAGCAACTACTTACGTGCCAAGCACCATGCTAAACACTAAAGTCTTGGAGTTAAATAAGAGAGTCCCTGCCCTCAAGGAGTTAACATTCTAGCAAGGGAGACAAGTAAACAAAACTAATATAATGTGACAAATACAAAATAAGTAAATGTTCAAAGCAGCACATAGGAAATGTATAATTGGAAAAATTAGGGGAGGCTCCCCTGGAGGAGGAAACATACGAGTTTAACAGACATGAAAAGACATAAAGGACAAATAGGAGTGGAAATAGGGAAAGGTAATTTCTGGAATAAGAAACAGCATATGCAGGCCAGACGCGGTGGCTCACACCTGTAATCCCAGCACTTTGGGAGGCCGAGGCAGGCAGATCACTTGAGGTCAAGAGTTCGAGACCAGCCTGGCCAACATGGTGAAACCCCGTCTCTACTAAAAATACAAAAATTAGCTGGGCGGGGTGGCACACGCCTGTAATCCCAGCTACTCGGGAGGCTGAGGCAGGAGAATCGCTTGAACCTCGCTTGAATCGCAGAGATTGCAGTGAGCTGAGATCATGCCACTGCACTCCATCCTGGACAACAGAGCAAGACTCCATCAAAGAAAGAAAAGGAAAAAAAAGAGAGAGAGAGAGAGAAATATGCAAAGTCCTTGCAATAAGAAACAATAGGGCATTTTTAGGCATTTATCGCCAATTCAGACTGTGTGATGGAAGTGTTTAGAAAGGTAGACTGGCTAAGGATGGGCAGACAAAGGATGATCTGCTTATATTAAGCAAAGGATCTCTGACTTTATGATAGGTGATACAACGCTTTATGGTAGGTGATAGGGAGTCCCTGAAGGATCCTAAGCAGGAAAAATACATGATCAGATGTATGTGTTAGAAGAATTGTTTTGTAGACAACATGGAAGATGTATTTAAGTTGAATTGTGAAGGTATTGACAATAAGACTCAGAATCAAGTGGTGATGGTGAGAATGGAGAAGAGGGAAGAGATAGGACAGAGACTGAAGAAATAAAATAGGACTTGTATGTGATTAGATATGGTGGTAGTATAGTGTGGGGCTTAAATGTGTGACCCATGGACTTAGGCTGCCTGGGTTTAAATCCTTGCTTTCTAGCTGTATAACCATGAGCAAATTATACAAACAGTTTTCCTCATCTGTAAAAAATGAGTTCAGTTTAGATAAATATGGGGTGTCTGTAGAACATCCAGGTGGAGATGTCCAGCGAGTAGCTGGAAATACTGGCCTGGAGCTCGAGGGCGAGGTCAGGGTTAGAGAGATAGAGATATGAGAGTCATCAGCATACCATGTAGAAAGAAAAACATGAAGAGGCAAGGACAGAAGATTTAAAAGTTGGTGAGGGCATGCAGTTTTGGTAGGAATGTGAATCGGTACAATCTTTCTGGGAAATAGATTGGCAGTATGTGTTTTTCTTAAAAACTTTGACTTGAAGAAACTTGTAATACTGGTTGTCTCTGGAGAGCAGAACTGGAGAAAAGGAGGCACAGATGGCAGGGAGGGTTGTTTTTCATTAACTATGTTTAAGTATAGTGCCTTTGTATTTTTTTTATTTTAAATGTTATTTACCAAAATCTTTGACTCAAAAGTTTTACTTCCAATAATTTATCCTCAGAAAATAATCAGATAATCACATAAAGATACCAGTGTAAGGATCCTGTTTTTAAGAGCAAATAATTGTGCATTTTCTGCAATATTTTTGTAGTCTTTTTTTCTAATTTGTGAATTTGCTTATATAACAAATCTTATAAAGGGGTAGCGGATTTTATATTTTACAAGGCTTTTTATCTTAGTCACTTCCATCATAAATTTCACTATCTTGTGCAAATGGCCTAATTTACAGTTCCCCTATCTATCCATTTAAAATAATGTCCTATGCTTGTTGATACAGAATGATGTCCATTAAAAAGTGAAAAAAGCTGGTTAAAAAATATTGTAGTATATCATTTGTATTAATGTATATTTTATATATATAATTAATATAAATAGTTATAATTATAAATAACATATAATATAATATAAATATAAATAATTATATATAAATAACTATATATAATTTTTAAAGTCTGGAAAGACATACAGCAAAATGTTAGCAGTGGTTACCTCTGTGTGGTGGGGTTTCAGTTGTATTTTATATTTTTATAATTTTCTAAAGGATCTGATGTTTTAACAATAAACTTACATTTCTTTTTTAACCAGAAAAAGTAAAACTATTTCCATTTGGGAAAAACATTAAAGGGCAGGCACAGAAAAGAACAGCTTGTGGGCCAGGCACAGTGGCTGGCGCCTGCAATCCCAGTACTTTGGGAGGCCGAGGCGGGCAGATTGCCTGAGTGCAGGAGTTCGCGACCAGCCTGGGCAACACGGTGAAAACTGGTCTCTACTAAAATACAAAAAAGTAGATGGGCGTGGCGGCGTGCACCTGTAGTCCCAGCTACTCGGGAGGCTGAGGCAGGAGAATTGTTTGAACCTGGGAGGCGGAGGTTGCAGTTAGCTGAGATCAAGCCACTGCACTCCAGCCTGGGCAACAGAGCAAGACTCCATCTTGGAAAGAAAAAAAAAAAAAAAAAGCCTGTGAAGGATATCAGGAAGGAGTGGTCAGAGAGGTAGGAAGAGAGTCAGAAGACAATAATGATCTGAAGGCAATGAATGAAAATGTTTCTAAAAGGAGCAAATAGGTGGTTAATAGTGTTTAATACAGTAGAAAGGTCAAATAAGATAAGCCCTGATAAATGTCCAGTAGATTTAATAATCACTTAAATGAGAACAGTTTCAGTAGAGTCCTGGGAGTAGAATCCAGATCATAGTGAATTGAGAATTGAATCAGAGGTGAAGAAGTGGAAACATTTAATAGAGAATCTTTTGAGAAACTTGCCTAAGAAAGAAATGTAGCCAGAGAGCAATGCATAGTTAAAGAAGGATTTGTTTTTTAGGATAGGAGAGATTTAAATGTGTTTAGCGCTAGAGGGACCAATTCCATAGAAAGTGAAAAGTTAAATATATAGATGAGTGACGAGATAAAGCCCTAGGAGAATTGTGCAAGTTAAATTCACAATGAGGTGTAAATAAATAATAAATGATCTTTGAGAGAAAATTTTGATAGGGTGAAAAGAAGAGGAGAGTAGAGGGTACTGGCTAATTAAGTCCTTTGCATTAATAAGGCAGTAACAGCTAGCTGGCTCCCATACACACACACACACACACACACACACACACACACACACACACAGCACCCTTTTTATTTTTCATGGCAGGCACAGAAGTTCAGAGCTACTAAGTGATGTTGGGTGAAGCACAGTTATCCTCTGTACCTCAGCGCGCGCGCACACACACACACACACACACACACACACAGTAGCTGAGTCAAATCTCTTGACAAACAGGTGACATCAGAACTTGATGCGCACTTTTCCTCTCTACTGCGTTTCCTTGACCACAGTGATTCTTGGCCAAAAGGAGTCAAGAATGGGGGTGGTGAGAAATGAAGATTTAGGACCTTTAAATTGTATGGAATCCCATTAGTTCATCATCCTGCCCACAGGCAGTACTGTACCTTAATCAAACAGACACCTATTCATCTTCCTGCCCGTACATTTTTCTCAAAGGACATTTCACAATCTCCGACTCAGTGTTATGCAACCATACTGACAAGAACTTCTTTCGATTCTCCCTTCAGGCTGTCCCAAGGAAATGGCAAATCAAAAGACCCTGTAATTTGGGGTGTTTGTGTTCCTGAGAGCAGGAGGCTGGAACTGCAGGGAGGGAGTACGAGGGGAGGGTCTGGTTGTAAAAACAGGTAGTAGAGTGGTGAAAACAAAAGAGTAGAGCTCATATCCATACAATCTGTATTTCAGGGGATCTGGATTTAGAGCTTAACTGCCTTTCTATGGAGCACCCTACTCCTTTCCACACACACCCATCCAGCTGCCTATTACCATTAGTGACTTGTTCCCTTCTTGACGTTCATTTCACCTGAGGCCTCCCTGGGGATAGTCTACTTTAAACTAAATCCCTTCTGAAATTTGTCAGTTGTCTCCCTATGTTGATGAAGTGCCCTTTAAATACTCAACTTGCCTACTTAAGTTGGTGATTGTATTTATTTCACAAAAGTATCTCTAAGTCGCCTAGGGGTGAGGGCAATCTGGGAAAAAGTGGCGGCAGCCTAAGTGGGCTGTTATGCATGTTAATGGGGTTGCTAAAGACCTAACCCATCAGCTGACAAGAGTCTGACCTCCAGCTTCCATAGAGGTGTTCGTTAGTTATATACTTAGTTATCTAGAAACAATAAGACCTGGAAAGACAATAATGTTGAATTAGCCAGCCTTCTTCCCTTAATAAAAGCTAACATTTATTGAACACTTACTATCTGCCAGGCACAATTTTAAGTGCTTTATATATTTTAACTCAGTTAATCCTCAAAACAATCCTATGACATAGGTGCTATTTTTACATCTGTAGTGTAATGATGAGGAATAGACGGATTAAGCAACTTGCCCCAAATCACACAGCTAATAGTGATAAAATCAGGATTTGAACCCGGTCTGGTTTTTGAGCTCAGGCTTTTAACATGCCTCTCAGAGGAGAATATTTTAGCCCTGTATGTCACCATAAAGAGAAGGGCGGGGGGGATATTTTAAAAAGGAAAAAGGAAGAAAAAGAACAAAAAATGTGATTATGGTGGGAGGGAAATAGAATGACTCTAACAAATGCTGATATAAGCTGCAAATTCCTGCCTAGATGTTGTTCTTCATCTGTTTGGTCTTTAGTCTGATGCTTCATGTGTTGAATTGTATCTTAACTATGACAACTTGAAGCCTATTTAATTTCTGCCCATCCTTCAAAGCCCAGTGCAGGTCCCACCTCCTCCATAAAGCCTCCATATCCACCCAGTCTACAGTAACCTGTACTTTAAAAATTGTGTTTACACTTATTGTCTATAGCGTTCATTTGGCTCTGGCTCACATTCTTAGTTAGCCTCCTGTGCATATATGTCTCATCTTACCAACCACATTGTAAACTCCCTAAGGGAGGGTCTAAGACATATTTTTCTTGCATCTTGCATCCCTATAATTTCTAGCATCGTGTTTTGTAAATAATAGGCACTCAGTAAATATTCATTGGTTGATTGGTTAAAAAAGAGACTGTATCTTGGTTAACATCTACATCATTTAGTGAAGAACTGTGCACTCAATGTGTACTCAATAAACATTAATAATATTACAAACTCATTCAAAAAGCCTTTATGGAGTTTCTTTTTTTTTTTTTTTTTTTTGAGACGGAGTCTCGCTCTGCCGCCCAGGCTGGAGTGCAGTGGCCGGATCTCAGCTCACTGCAAGCTCTGCCTCCTGGGTTTACGCCATTCTCCTGCCTCAGCCTCCCAAGTAGCTGGGACTACAGGCGCCCGCCACGTCGCCCGGCTAGTTTTTTGTATTTTTTAGTAGAGACGGGGTTTCACCGTGTTAGCCAGGATGGTCTCGATCTCCTGACCTCGTGATCTGCCCGTCTCGGCCTCCCAAAGTGCTGAGATTACAGGCTTGAGCTACCGCGCCCGGCCTGCCTTTATGGAGTTTCTACAGTGTGCAGAGAATGGTGCTGTGGGACTATGAATGAAATAAAAGACACAGCTTCTACCTTTGAAGAGCTTGGCTTGGTTCTCTTCTTCATAAAGTCTTCTCTTACTACTTCAGCGCACGTTATCTCCTTTCTCTGAATTTCTGCCGCATTCGAAGTCAAGACCAGTTATCACTCAATTGGTTTGTCTCCCTCGGTTCAATTGCAAGCCCCTTGAAGGAAATGGACAGCTCTGTCCTGGGAACATAATAGAATCACAGAATTGGAAGGGACTTCACAACTTTCCCTATCATCAAACTTCCTACCCAATGCAAGAATCCCTTTTGCAACACCCCTAATGTAGCTCTTATTTAACTCTATGCTTCCAGTATCAGGAATTAGCTGAAATAGGAAACACAGCAGGAAGAGCGGGTTCAGAGGCAAGATAATGAGTTGGATTTTGACTACTTGCAATTTAATGTGATTGTTAGACAATCAGGCAGAGACAAACAGCTGAAATTCAAGTCTCAACCTCAGGAGAGAGGTCAAGGCTGAAGAGAGAGATTTGAGAGTTTTGGGCACGGAAGTGGTAGTTGAAGCTCTAAGATCAAGTAAGACTGCCAAGGACAAGAGAAGAAAAGAGCCAAGGACAAAGTCTCTGAGAATTCCCCTACTTGGAAAGTGACAGGAAAAATCAACAAGGTGGGAGAAGACCTGGAAGGCAAAGGAAAAATTTTTAAGGAGAGGCTGGTCACCAGAGTTAATGGAGGATGATGCAATGAAGTTAGAGAGGATGAGACTGAGAAAAAGTTATTTTATCTGGTGATTAAGAAGCCAGACTTGCCAGGCGCGGTGGCTCACGCCTGTAATCCCAGCACTTTGGGAGGCCAAGGTGGGCTGTTCACCTGAGGTCAGGAGTTCAAGACCAGCCTGGCCAACATGGAGACACCCTGTTTCTGCTAAAAATTAAAAAAAAAAAAGCCAGTTGTGGTGGTGGGCGCCTATAATCCCAGCTACTCGGGCAGCTGAGGCAGGAGAATCACTTGAATCCAGGGGGCGGAGGTTGCAGTGAGTTGAGATCACACCACTTCACTCCAGCCTGGGCAAAAGAGTGAAACTCCGTCTCAAAAAAAAAAAAAAAAAAAAAAGAAAAGAAAAGAAACCGGACTTTTGACAACCTATGACCTAGAAGAGAGCCATTTCAGTGAAATGGGGTCTATTTTTGCTTGCTCTTGTTACCCCTAACACCTAGCAGAGCGCCTGGCTTGATACATACTTGTTGAGTAAATGAATGGATTGGTGAAGTGTAGATCCTGCCACAAATATGAGGTGGTGGAAAAAGGGGAAAAAGTGGACAAATTGGCCTTTTTCTCTGAAGCAAGAGGAGAATATGGGTGATGATATACAGAAATATTAAGATGAAAAAGAAAGAAGTTGAGGTCTATGATTTTACCCCTAAAATATGAAGTAAGCTCATCTGAGAATCTCTTACAATTTCCATTCTCAGTATGATGGAGTAAATTCTCAATAGATAACATTTGTAAACTCTGGACAAAATACACACACACACACAGACAGATACACACACGTGCGTGTGTGCATGCACAAACACACACACACGCACGCACGCACAACTTGAAGGCTCCAGAGAGTGAACAAAAGCAGGCAGATTTCAGAGGGCAATTGGAGCTTGGAATAAGAGGTCAGCATGGGGTGAGTTTCTCATTTTTGTGGCCTCAGCCTGAGGTCAGGCTGCAATCACTGGCCACATCACTGAAAGTCCATTAGGAAACCCTTATCTTTCTAGCCTGAAGAACCAAAGGACAGAGCCTGGGACAACCACAGCCTCTGGAAAGTGAGGAGATGGCTAAGAAAGGAGAGATTCTGAGAAAAGGAACCCTAAATTATCTGTATAAATTCTTCCCCAAGGCATATTCTGAACTATGCATGCATAGGGCAGTTTCCATCTAAAACTGAAAGAATGGAACTAAGATTTGAGCTGCCACTAACCACAGGCAAGGCAAAGTACAGTTTGAATCTAAACAAGTTAATTACCTGCTAAAAGAAACACATCTACCCTCTCAGAGAATATAACAGAATCCAGAATCTCCACAACATAACATACACAATGTCCAGGAGCCCCTCTAAAAGTAATACAGTTATCCATATCCATGGGTTCTGCATCTGTGGATTCAACCAACTGCAGATCAAAAATATTCAAAAAACAGGCCAGGCGCAGGGGCTCACGCCTGTAACCCCAGCACTCTGGGAGGCCAAGGTGGGCAGATCACTTGAGGTCAGGAGTTTGAGATCAGCCTGGGCAATATGAAGAAATCCCGTCTCCACCAAAAAATACAAAAATTAGCCAGGCAGGTGGCACGTGCCTGTAGTCCCCAGCTACTGGGAAGGCTGAGGCAGGAGAATCGCTTGAACCTGGGAGGCGGAGGTTGCAGTGAGCTGAGATAGTGCCACTGCACTCCAGCCTGGGCGATAGAGTGAGACTCCATCTCTCTCAATCAATCAATCAATCAATCAATAAAATAAAATATATGAGAGAATATGTGTAGATTATATGCAAAAATTACACCATTTTATAAAATGGACTTGAGCATCCTCAGATTTTGGTATCCATAAGAGGGTTCCTGGAATCAATCCCCCATGGATACCAAGGGACGACTGTATGTGAAGAATTAGGAAAATGTAACCCACACTAAAGGAAAAAGACAATTAATGGAGGCTAACTCAAAGATGATATTGCTTAACGAGGAGAGAAAAATACCCTGGTAACAAATGAAAAAATTGAAAACCTCAGCAGAGAAAAACAAAATATAGAAAATAACTAAATGAGAATTCCAGAACTAAAAAATACAGTATCTGAAATGAAAATTTAAGTGTGTGGAATTAATAGCAGAATGAAATATAATAGAAGAGTCAGTGAACTTGAAGATATCATAATCAAAAGTATTCAATCTCAAGAAGAGAGAGAGTGGATTTTAAAAACATGAACAGAGTCTCAGACAATATCAGAGGTCTAAAATATGTGTGAAGGAGGCTGGCCGTGGTGGCTCATGCCTGTAATCCCAGCACTTTGGGAGGCCAAAGCAGGCAGATCACTTGAGGCCAGGAGTTCAAGACCAGCCTGGCCAACATGGTGAAACCCCATCTCAACTAAAAATACAAAAAATTAGCCGGGCATGGTGGTGCACACCTGTAATCCCAGGTACTCAGGTGGCTGAGGCACAAGAATCATTTGAACCCAGGAGGCGGATGTTGCAGTGAACCGAGATTGTGCCACTGCACTCCAGCCTGGGCGACAGAGTGAGACTCTGTCTCAAATAAAATAAAATATGTGTGAAGGAGGAGAAAGAGAGAATAGAGCAGAAGGATTATTTGAAGAAATAATGGTTGAACACGTCCCAAACTTGGCAAAGTTATACATTTACAGATTCAAGCTCAGCAAAGCTCAAAAAGAATAAATATTAAGAAAACTGCACCTACTTGAATCATAGTTAAAACTGCTGAGAGCGGGCCAGGCACGGTGGCTGATGCCTGTAATCCCAGCACTTTGGGAGGCTGAAGCGGGCATATTACCTGAGGTCAGGAGTTCGAGACCAGCCTGACCAACAAGGAGAAACCCCGTCTCTACAAAAAATACTAAATTAGCCGGGCGTGGTGGTGCGTGTGTGTAATCCCAGTTACTCAGGAGGCTGAGGCAGGAGAATCGCTTGAACCCGGGAGGCGGAGGTTGCAGTGAGCCAAGATTGCACTCCAGCCTGGGCAACAAGAACAAAACTCCATCTCAAAAAAAAAAAAAAAACAAAAAAAAAACCAAAAAAAAAAACACTGCTGAGAGCCAAAAAATAAACAGAAAATCTTGAAAGCAGCCAGAGAAGAACAACACTGCATACAATGATTCAAATTACCATGGACTTCTCCTCAGGAACTATGGAGACTAGACGGCAGTGGGAAAACATCTTTAAACTGGCGGGAAGAAAATGACTGTCAGTCTAGTATATTATATTCTGTAAAAATATCCTTTAAGAATGAAGGCAAAATAATGGCATCTTCAGATAAAAGAGAGTCTTTCACATACTTATAAGACCTTATACTTGCTATTCCCTCCGTCTGGAACACATAGTCTCTTCCCCAGTCCCCTCTGTATCTTTAGCTTGCTAACTCCTACTCATCCTTCACATCTAAGCTTACATGCCACTTTCTCCGGGAAGCCTTCCTGATCCCCCAACTTCAAATTAGGTTTCTTCTTTTATACATGTGTATTCCCCCATATTTCCCCATCTTAGCATTTATCATGCTATATGTAATTGCTTGTTTGATTGCTTGTGAACTCCACTAAACTATATGCTCCATGAGGGGAAGCACTTGAACTTTTTCTTGCTGGTTTTGTTTTTGTTTTTGTTTTTAGATGGAGTCTCGCTCTGTAGCCCAGGCTGGAGT
Source organism: Papio anubis (assembly GCF_008728515.1). NCBI lineage: Eukaryota > Metazoa > Chordata > Mammalia > Primates > Cercopithecidae > Papio > Papio anubis. The sequence continues at coordinate 80,586,606 of NC_044996.1, read as the reverse complement.
GCAGTGGCACGATCTTGGCTCACTGCAACCTTTGCCTCCTGAATTCAAGCAATCCTCCCACCTCAGCCTCTAGAGTAGCTGGGACTATAGGTGCACACCACCATGCCCGGCTAACTTTTGTATTTTTGGTAGACATGGTGTTTCTCCATGTTGCCCAGGCTTGTCTTGAACTCCTGGACTCAAGCAATCCACCTGCCTCGACCTCCCAAAGTGCTAGAATTACAGGCATAAGCCATTGCGCCCAGCCTGGTTTTTCTTATTAGTGTATTTACAGTCCCTGGCACACAATAGATGCTCAATCAATATTTTTTGAATAAAGGAAATAATGTCTGATTCCAAAGTATTTTTTTTCTTTCTACTACACCAGGGTGCCATAATAGAGAGGGAGGTCCTGACACTACTATAAAATTCACTACTCTTGGCCAGGTGTGGTGGATTATGCCTGTAATCCCAGCACTTTGGGAGGCTGAGGTGGGAGGATCACTTGAGCTCAGGAGTTCAAGACTAGCCTGGTCAATATAGTAAGACCCCCGTCTCATTTTTAAAAATTTAAAACAGGCCGGGCGCAGTGGCTCATGCCTGTAATCTCAGCACTTTGAGAGGCCGAAGTGGGCAGATCATTTGAGGTCAGGAGTTTGAGACCAGCCTTACCAACATGGTAAAACGCTGTCTCTACTAAAAATACAAAAAAAAAAAAAAAAATTAGCCAGGTGTGGTGGCGCATGCCTATAGTCCCAGCTACTTGGGAGGCTGAGGCAGAAGAATCACTTGAACCCAGGAGGTGGAGGTTGCAGTGAGCCAAAACTGCACCTCTGCACTCCAGCCTGGGCAACAGGGTGAGACTCCGTCTCAAAAAATAATAATAAATTAAATTTTAAAAATTCACTACTCTTAAACTTTATGGAGAAAACTACCATTCACTGAAAACCTGCTGCTTTCATTGAACTATCATTTTCCAGTGATTACATAGGCAATTACTGTTTTGGGACCATCTATATGTGCTTAACATAGATCCCTGGTAATTAATGCTTGTATAAATCCTCATTTTAATACCACTTCAAGATAAATGGGCTGGGTATGGTGGCTCACCACCTGTAATCCCAGCACTCTGGGAGGCCAAGGTAGGAGGATCCCTTGAAGCCAGAAGTTCGAGACCAGCCTGAGCAACAGAGCAAGACCCCATCTCTATTTTTTCGAAAAAGAAAAAAGATAAATGGCTAAAAATTCAGAAATGATTAACCAACGGTACATCCAACTGAGAATATTACACAGGCATGAAAATTATATTTATGAACCTGTGTAATCATTTGAATACATGCTTATACGTTGAGGAAAAAACGAAATTGTATGTACAATGTGATTACAATTTTTAAAAATCCATGTAGGAAAAAATAATACTGGAAAGATATATACCAAAATATGTGGTTTTCTTTTTTTTTTTTTCGATTTTTTTTCAATCGGAGTCTCGCGCTGTTTCACCCAGGCTGGAGTGCAGTGGCGCGATCTCGGCTCACTGCAAGCTCCGCCTCCCAGGTTCACGCCATTCTCCTGCCTCAGCCTCCGAGTAGCTGGGACTACAGGCGCCCGCCACCACGCCCGGCTAGTTTTTTGTATTTTTAGTAGAGACGGGGTTTCACCATGTTAGCCCGGATGGTCTCGATCTCCTGACCTCGTGATCCACCCGCCTCGGCCTCCCAAAGTGCTGGGATTACAGGCTTGAGCCACCGCGCCCGGCCCAATATGTGGTTTTCATTGGGTGATAAGATTGTAAGTACTTTGTAACTTTTTTTCTGTATTTTACCATTTTTCTTTAATAAACATGTATTGCTCCTATAGTGGGAGAGGGTTTTGTTTTGTTTTGTTTTGTTTTGTTTTGTTTTGAGGTGGAGTCTCACTCTGTCACCCAGGCTGGAGTGCAGTGGCGCGATCTCTGCTCACCGCAAGCTCAGCCTCCCAGGTTCACGCCATTCTCCTGCCTTAGCCTCCCGGGTAGCTGGGACTACAGGTGCCCGCCACCATGCCCGGCTAATTTTTTTGTATTTTTAGTAGAGATGGGGTTTCACCATGTTTGCCGGTATGGTCTCGATCTCCTGACCTTGTGATCCACCTGCCTCGGCCTCCCAAAGTGCTGGGATTACAGGCGTGAGCCACCGCGCCTGACTGAGGGTCTTTCTTTTTTTTTTTTTGAGACAAGAGTCTCGCTCTGTCACCCAGGCCGGAGTGCAGTGGCGCGATCTCGGCTCGCTGCAAGCTCCGCCTCCCGGGTTCATTCCATTCTCCTGCCTCAGCCTCCCAAGTAGCTGGGACTACAGGCGCCCGCCACCACGCCCGGCTAATTTTTGTATTTTTAGTAGAGACGGGGTTTCATCGTGTTAACCAGGATTGTCTGGATCTCCTGACCTCGTGATCCGCCCGCCTCGGCCTCCCAAAGTGCTGGGATTACAGACATGAGCCACTGTGCCCGGCCCGGGTCTTTCTTTTTTAAAAGTTGAAGATAGAAAGTCTCAGGGTAGGAAGAAGTCTCTGAGTACACCAAAGCACAAGCACAAGTAAAGCAGGATGGTGTTTATGCCTCCTTTCTCTTAACTTATATCTTAATGGCCTGATACCATTTATAGATTAACTGAGTGTATAACCTTGTTGAAGGATGCTAAAAGACTGGCCCCAGAAAAAGAAGAAAGGGGATCAGCAGTGGAAACTGCCAGAGGCAGAAGAAGAAAGAGACTAAGCAAAGAGTTCAGAAAAAGTAAACATAAAAGAAGAGGAAATGGGAGGGGGAGGGAAAGACCAGAGGATAGGTATAGTTTTATGCATCAGGGCCCATATGAAAAAGAGGAGCTAGTAATGGATTTTTTTTTTTTTTTTTTTTTTTTTTTTCTGAGACAGTCTTACTCTGTCGCCCAGGCTGGAGTGCAGTGGCCGGATCTCAGCTCACTGCAAGCTCCGCCTCCCGGGTTTACGCCATTCTCCTGCCTCAGCCTCCCGAGTAGCTGGGACCACAGGCGCCCGCCACCTCACCCGGCTAGTTTTTTTGTATTTTTCAGTAGAGACGGGGTTTCACCGTGTTAGCCAGGATGGTCTCGATCTCTTGACCTCATGATCCGTCCATCTTGGCCTCCCAAAGTGCTGGGATTACGGGCTTGAGCCACCGCGCCCGGCCTAGTAATGGATTTTTATAACAGGCATAGCTAGCATGTTTTTCATGTTATTTTACTATTGTCTGTATTTGTGCCTTTGAGCCTCTCGCTAGTCCTCCTTCCAGCCCACATGTACTGTCATATCTGCCTGATACTGCCAGGGAAGATCAACTGGACACTAGACCTGAACATTCTGGTGCCTGTTCTAGGAGCAAATTACATAACCACGCACCTATCTATGTGAGCTATAGATTTAGCAGGCTATACGGGGCAGTCAGGAACCTTCTGGATGATAAAGGAGATCTGCATGGGGATTCAGAGAGCCCCACAGGCATTTATGGAAAACAAGAAAGTAGAGCACTTCTGAGTCTAAACCCCATTTATGACACATAACCCAACTAAATGAACAATGCTGGCTCTTAGCCAAGACCATTTTTGTAAGATGGTTATACTCTTCTGTTGATTCTGTGTAATACTTCTGTCATCCTTGAAGCTTTTAGTGGGCTACTGGGATGATTGATGGGGGATTTTAGTTTATTAAATGTCAAGTGAGGGTGTTGGAATTAGAAATTAATTTCTACATGGTTTGGTTTGAGTATAGTTATTTCCCAGAAAGACAGACATTTTAGCAACCTTGTCCTTTCTGTATGATAATGAATCCCTTAACCCATCTTGAGGCCAGGAACAAGGAGACTTAACCTTAAAAGAAAGGCATGTAAGAGGGCCAAGACAAGATCTCAGCATCATCGCTTGACCTTTAGAGAATGGACACAATTGTCTTGGAGCTTCTGATTATGTAACTTGTAATATTTAAAAAATTGTGGCTTTAATGACCATTTGCTAGATTATTGCATCATCCAATTTGATAGCCACTAGCCACAAGTGGCCAAATTTAGGTTAAAAATTAAATCTCAGTTGCACTGCCCATATTTCAATAGCCACGTATGAAAAAAAATGGCTATTTTCTTTTTTGGATTTTTTTTTTTTTTTTTTTTTTCTTGAGACAGAGTCTTACTCTGTCGCCCAGGTTGGAGTGCAGTGGCACGATCTCGGCTCACTGCAACCTCCGCCTCCCGGGTTCAAGCCATACTTCTGCCTCAGCCTCCTGAGTAGCTGAGACTACACATGTGTGCCACCATTCCCAGTTAATTTTTTGTATTTTTAGTAGAGATGGGGTTTCACCGTGTTAGCCAGGATGGTCTTGATCTCCTGACCTCGTGATCCGCCCACCTCGGCCTCCCAAAGTGCTGAGATTGCAGGTGTGAGCCACCACGCCCAGCCCAAAAAGTGGCTACTTTCTAGACAGTGTAGATATAGAACATTTCCACCATTGCAGAAAGTTCAACTTAACAGCACTGTGAATCTAGACTCACAGGATTGTGATCTAGGGGCCAGTCATCTCTGTACCTGTATGCAGAGATGCAAAGTGACTTATTTTGTCTTACTTCACATTGTTTCTTTGCACTGGTGTGCTCTGAGTGACACCAGGAAATTGAGGCAGTTTAGCAGACTTATTAGCATTATTGCTCTTGCCACAATTTTTTTTAAAGGTAAGAATTATTTTTCTTGTGGAAGGGGGACGTGGAGTCTCCCTTTGTCACCCAGGATGGAGTGCAGTGGCATGCAATCTCAACTCACTGCAACCTCCAGGTTCAAGTGATTGTAGTACCTCAGCCTCCCGAGTAGCTGAGACTACAGATGCGCACCACCACGCCTGGCTAATTTTTTGTATTTATATTTACGTTTCTTTCTTTTTTTTTTAAGATGGAGTATTGCTCTGTCGCTTAAGCTGGAGTGCAGTGGCACAATCATGGCTCACTGCAACCTCTGTCTCCCAGGTTCAAGTGATTCCCCTGCCTCAGCCTCCCAAGTAGCTGGGACCACAGGGGTGCACCACCATGCCTGGCTAATTTTTATATTTTTAGTAGAGATGGGGTTTCACCATGTTGGCCAGACTGGTCTCAAACTCCTGACCTCAGGCAATCTGCCTACCTCAGTCTCCCACAGTTCTGGGATTACAGGCGTGGCCACCGAGCCCAGACAATTTTTGTATTTTTAGTAGAGTGGGGGTTTCACCATGTTGCCCAGGTTGATCTTGAACTCCTGAGCTCAAGCAATCCACCTGCCTCAGCCTCCCAAAGTGCTGAGACTACAGGCGTGAGCCACTGCACCCAGCCAAAAATGAGAATTCTTTAGGGAATGGCTAAATCAAATGTGTCCTGTTCACTAAACTGAATACAATACAGCAGTTAAAGGGAATGAACTAGATGTTTCAATAAGGATAGACCTCAAAAACATTTTTGTGCGAAAAAAGCGAGCTGCCGCCGGGCACGGTGGCTCACGCCTGTAATCCCAGCACTTTGGGAGACCGAGGCAGGTGGATCACGAGGTCAGGAGATGAGACCATCCTGGCTAACACGGTGAAACCCCGTCTCTACTAAAAATCAAAAAAAAAAAAAAAAGAAATTAGCCAAGTGTGGTGGCAGGCACCTGTAGTTCTAGCTACTCGGGAGGCTGAGGCAGGAGAATGGCGTGAACCGGGGTGGCGGAGCTTGCAGTGAGCCAAGATCGCACAACTGCACTCCAGCCTGGGCGACAGAGTGAGACTCCGTCTCAAAAAAAAAGAAAAAAGAAAAAAGCAAGTTGCCAAATGTCATCATTTATGCAAAGAAAAAAACCCACAAAACAATACTATGTATTCAAGAGTTTTTTTGTTTGTTTGTTTGTTTGTTTGTTTGCTTTTTAAGAGACAGGGTCTCGGCCCAGCGCGGTGGCTCATACCTGCAATCCCAGCAGTTTGGGAGGCCAAGGCGGGTGGATCACTTGAGGCCAGGAGTTCAAGACCAGCCTGGCTAACATGGTGAAACCCCGTCTCTACTTAAAAAAATACAAAAATCAGCCAGGTGTGGTGGCACACACCTGTAATCCTAGCTACTTGGGAGGCTAAGGCACGAGAATCGCTTGAACCTGGGAGGCGGAGGATCCCCTGAGCTCAGGTGCTCAAGGATGCAGTGAACTATGATAGTACCACTGTACTCCAGCCTGGGCGACAGAGTGAGAATCTGTCTCAAAAAAAAAAAAAAAGAGAGAGAGAGAAAGAGAGAGAGACAGTCTCACTCTGTCACCCAGGCTGGAGTGCAGTGGTACAGTGGTACCATCATAGCTCACTGCAGCCTTGGGCACCTGAACTCAAGGGATCCTCCTGCCTCAGCCTCCCAAGTGGCTGGCACAGGCGTATGACCCTGCACCCGGCTAATTTTTATTTTTTTTTGTAGAGACAAGGTCTTGAGATGTTGCACAGGCTGGTCTCATTCTCGAACTCCTGTCCTCAAGGGATCCTCCTGCCTCAGCTGCCTAAAGTGCTGGGACTACAGGTGTGAGCCACCATGCTGGCCATTTTTTTTAAAGGATAGGAAGAATGCATATCAAACTCATGACAGTGGTTACTTCAGGGACGGGGTAAAGGTGTGTATTTTAGTTTTTCTTTAATGTTCTAAATTTTTAAAGGAAAATATACTTGTGTTTACATGTGTAATTATAAGTATTAAAACAGGACATAAATGTGTATATATATAATATGAATGTAAATATATAAAATATGGTGGTGAAAAAATAAGGGAAGTACACAAAACCCTTTGATAGTTGTGTTAGGATGATAGGATTGTGGCTAATTATTTTCTTCTTTTTCTCTATTTTAAAAAAGTTTTTTTGTTGTATGGCTATAACGTTTATATACTAAAAATCTTAAAATAGGTCCAGGCACAGTGGCTCATGACTATAATCCCAGCACTTTGGGAGACTGAGGTGGGAGGATCACTTGAGCCTGGGAGTTTAAGACCAGCCTGGGCAACATAGTGAGACTCCCTCTCTAAAAGAAATAAATTCTTAAAATAAAGCGAAGCTGGCTTTGTGTTGCTGACATAGTTTTATTATTGCATATTAGGTATAGTTCTTAAGAGGCAATAGGCTCTGCTACATAATTAGTGTCAGAAATAACAGCTTGATATCATTCATGTAAAAAATTTTAATTGTCCTTAGTGACAGTCTCCAAAAATCAATTGGTCACTATAATGCCCCATTCTGCAGCTAATTCATACTGTAAGGCACACTGGGACCCTATAATTCCTAAAACCCAAGGTTCCATTGGAATATTTTGAGACTCTCTTCTTATGCCCAGGCCACCTGACTGGTAATGGGCTTTGAAAATTGTTCACATCAAAAATCCTTCCTCTGTGGCATAGAACTCAGATCCAAAAGCTGCTTCCTAAGAAAAATCTGACTTCACCTGCACCCTACCTCCATGAGAACATGAGGTAAACCTCTATGCAGACAACTCTGGCCAGGCTTTTCAACTTTCAAGCCAGAACGGTAACCCTGTCACCCGTCCACCTGTTTATCTGGCTTCCAAAACATATGGATCCTGCCCCAGTCAACAACAGAGCATACCAATACTTCTGACCTTCATCAGAGAATCAATGTACTCTGCCTCTGAGGTCGTGTCAGAAGCCTGCCTATGAGAAGAGATATTTATGGAATATATTGTAAGGGACATTCTATCCATCCACTCCTTTACGTGGCATTTTAAGTTGTGTCCTCAGATGAAGTTGGAGCCCCAGAAGGTTACAGGCCTGACCCATCTGAGCTCAGTTCTGCAGAAGTGCCTCAATGTTACGTCCTTGGCTTTTAGCCAGGGTAGTTACAAGAAAGTAATGTGAAAATCTCTTCTGTGTGTATTATAAAACCGTTACTGAGGGCATTGTCCCTTATGTTAATCCCACATAAGAAATTTCTTATGGAATTTAGTGCCAGCAATAGACAATTATGTAGCTGTTAAAAAATATAATTATGGAAAACGAAATATGAAAACTGGTTTATGATATGTTCATTGAAAAAAGCAGAACGCAAAATGGTATACAGACTCTAATTGCAACCATGTAAAATTATATGTGTCTGTGGATAAGGACTAAAAGCTGACAGGCAATGATGAAAGTTGTATGAAGGCAATGGGATTATAAGTGTTTTGTTTTCTCAAAAAATTGTGTTTGCTATAATCCTGTCTTTTCAATTGGGGGGTGGGGGAAAGAATTTAGTGACAAGAAAATCTCTGTCTCTCTTGAGGAATTGGTATGCTTCTTTCTTTCTGATAACAAAAATTGTGTAATTGATTGTGTTTCCCCCTTTCTCCACCCACTGACTACCCAAAAAGGTGAATTTAGTGTTCAGTCATCACACATGAGCTTCCTCTTCCTTTAGAGAAAGGAAGAGGAAGGCCAGGCGCGGTGGCTCAAGCCTATAATCCCAGCACTTTGGGAGGCCAAGGTGGGTGGATCACGAGGTCAGGAGTTCGAGACTCAGCTTGGCCAACATGGTGAAACCCTATCTCTACTAAAAATACAAAAAAAAAATTAGCCAGGCATGTTCGCGCACGCCTGTAATCCCAGCTACTTAGGAGGCTGAGGCAGGCCAGGAGGCGGCGGTTGCAGTGAGCCGAGATCACCCCATTGCACTCCAGAGCTTGGGCGACAGAGTGAGACTCCATCTTAAAAAAAAAAAAAAAAAATAGAGAGAGAGAAATAAATAAATAAATTTCTATTTTCTATTTCTATAATCTTATGACATTTGTATTCTTTTGGTAAGGTGCTTCAAATCCTTTGTAGAAAGAGGCAAAATAGACCAGGCACGGTGGCTCACGCCTGTAATCTCAGCACTTTGGGAGGCCGAGGTGGGCAGATCACGAGGTCAGGAGATTGAGACCATCCTGGCTAACACGGTGAAACCCCATCTCTACTGAAAATACAAAAAATTAGCCGGGCGTGGTGGCAGGCGTCTGTAGTCCCAGCTACTCGGGAGGCTGAGGCAGGAGAATGCATGAACCCAGGAGGTGGAGCTTGCAGTGAGCCAAGATTGCGCCACTGCACTCCAGCCTGGGTGACAGAGCAAGACTCGGTCTCAACAACAACAACAAAAAAAGAGGCAAAACATAAAGCATTTCTCTCAGTTTAAAAGGTATACATGGTCATAGTAAATTGGAAAAATATAAGAAAGGAAAACAGATAACCACTGTTAACACTTTTTGGCAAATCTCCCTATCTTTTCTCAATGTACCTTACTAAACAAAATTATGAACATATAGTATATAAAGTATCATATCCTGGTCTTTTCAGGTAACTTAAAATATAAGCATGTTGACCAGGCACTGTGGCTCATGCCTGTAATCCCAGCACTTTGGGAGGCCGAGGCAGGTGGATGGCTTCAGGTTGGGAGTTTGAGACCAGCCTGGCCAACATGGCGAAAACCCATCTCTACCAAAAATACAAAAATTAGCCAGGTGTGGTGGTGCAAGCCTGTAATCCCAGCTATTCGGGAGGCTGAGGCACGAGAATCACTTGAACCTGTGAGGCAGAGGTTGCAGTGAGCCAAGATCGTGCCACTGCACTCCAGCCTGGTGACAGAGTGAGACCTGTCTCAAAAAAAAAAAAAAAAAAAAAAATATATATATATATATATATATATATATATATACACACACACACACACATATATAGACATAGACACACACACACACACATATATATATGTGCATGTTTTTGTGTATTGAAAACTCTGGCAAAAACCTCTGGAAAAAAAAAACTCTTCTGTAAATAACTCTGGTAAATATCATGCCAGTAGGATTGTTTCTTTTTTTTTCAGGCTGAAGTGCAGTGATGTGATCTCAGCTCACTGCAACCTCCACCTCCCAGCTTCAAGCAATTCTCGTGTCTCAGCCACCTGAGTAGCTGGGACTACAGGCATGCACGATCACGCCTGGCTAATGTTTGGTACTTTTAGTAGAGACGGGGTTTCACCACGTTGGCCAGGCTGGTCTTGAATTTCTGGCCTCAAGTGATCCACCCACCTTGGCCTCCTAAAGTGTTGGGATTACAGGCATGAGGCATGAGCCACTGTAGCCGGCCTTTTTTTTTTTTTTTAAGACAGGGTTTTACTCTGTTGCCCAGGCTGGAGTGCAGTGGCACAAACACAGCTCACTGCAGCCTCAACCTCCTGGGCTCAAGCAATTCTGCCACCTCAGCCTCCGAAGTAGCTGGGACCACAGGTGCTCACCATCGTGCCCAGCTAATTAAAAAGATTTTTTTTGGTAGAAATGGAGGTCTCATCATGTTGCCCAGGCTGAGGACTTTCAAAGGTTGGAACCATAGAGCTCTACAGGAAGAGTTAAAGAGGAAACTCTAAGGTTCCTTGAAACCCGAGGGATTGGCTGGACACGGTGGCTGAAGCCTGTAATCCCAGCACTTTGGGAAGCCGAGGCAGGCAGATCACGAGGTCAGGAGTTCGAGACCAGGCTGGCCAACACTGGTGAAACCCCATCTCCGCTAAAAATACAAAAATTAGTCAGGCGTGTTGGCGCGTGCCTGTAATCTCAGCTACTCAGGAGGCTGAGGCAAGAGAATTGCTTGAACCTGGGAGGCGGAGGTTGCAGTGAGCCGAGATCACACCACTGCACTTCAGCCTGGGCAACAGAACGAGACTCCATCTCAAAAACAAAAACAAACAAAACAAATAAAAAACCTGAGGGATGAAGCATTGTGGATGTTATTTATGCAGGAGGCTAGGACCAAATTCATGTGGGTGTGAAGTGTAAGCTCGGCGCGGCCTAAGATATAAAGGGCAACCTGGGGTCTTGAACCCAGATTGGAGATCACAAGAAATAGGATTTTAGAGCTAGAAGAGACTTTAGAGATCTTCTCATATATCACTTTCATTTTACAAATGAGTAAACCAAAGCCAAAAGAGTGAAACTGTCTTGTTTAGGCTCTGGAGTCGGACTGCCTGGATTTGTACCTCTGCTCTACCACTTAGCAATTCTGGACCTTAAGCATGTCTCCTTATCCTAACTCTCATTTTCCTCTGTGAAATGAAAACAGTAACACCATTGAGTATATATTTGTTGTGAGACTAAATGAGATAATCCACATAAAGCACTTAGCATGGTACCTAACACACAATAAAAACCCAATAAACATTACTTATCAATATTAGTGTAATTAGTATCATTATTCAACTAGTTAGTGACAGAAATATGACAAGGACTCAGATGTCCTGACTCAATCTAGTGCTCTTTTCACTGTACCAGAGTTATGTCTATGGTCCAAAAAAGTGGTGCCAACTCAAGTCTATGTGGGGCTGGGCATGGTGGTGGCTCATGCCTATAATCTCAGCATTTTGGGAGAGGCTGAGGCTAGTGGATCACTTGAGGTCAGGGGTTCGAGACCAGCCTGGCCAACATGGTGAAACCCCATCTCTACTAAAAATACGCGGAGGTTGCAGTGAGCCGAGATCGCGCCACTGCACTCCAGCTTGGTGACAGAGACTCTGTCTCAAAAAAAAAATACAAAAATTAGCTGGGCGTGGTGGCAGGTGCCTGTAATCCCAGCTACTCAGAAGGCTGAGGCAGGAGAATTGCTTGAACCCGTGAGGTGGAGGTTGCAGTGAGCCAAGATCACACCATTGCACTCCAGCCTGAGCGACAGAGGGAAACTCCATCTCAAAAAAAAAAAAACTATTTGGGACTAAAATCTGAGTACTTCACTCTAGGGTGCACTTTATGAGCAAGTACCAACCCTGATGTCTGGAAAATAGTAGACCCTTAAGAAATATTCATTGGCCAGGTGCAGTGGCTCACACCTGTAATCCCAGAACTGGTAGGCTGAGACAGACAGATCGCTTGAGCTCAGGAGTTTGAGACTAGCATGGGCAAAATGGTGAAAATCCATCTCTATAAAATATACAAAAATTAGCCAAGAATGGTGGCACGCATCTGCAGTCCCAGCTACTCAGGAGGCTGAGGCATGAGAATCACTTGAACCCGGGAGGCAGAGGTTGCAATGAGCTGAGAGCGCACCACTGCACTCCAGCCTGGACAACAGACTCTGTCTCAAAAAAAAAAAAAAAAAAAAGTCATTAACTGAAAACATTTTTATTTATTTACATATTTATTTGAGACAGGGCCTCACTCTGTCTCCCAGGCTGGAGTGCAGTGGCACCATCACGGCTCACTGTAGCATCAATCTCCCAGGCTCAAGCAATTCTCCCATGTCAGCCTCCCGAGTAGCTGGGACTACAGGCATGAGCCACCACGCCCAGCTAATTTTTTATTTTTTGCAGTGATGGGGTCTCACTATGTTGCCTAGGCTGTGAAAAGATTTTTTAAAACAATAACAGACAGGGTTGGGAGGGTGGCTTCTAAAACAAGGACTAGGCTGGGCATGGCGGCTCACACCTGCAATCCCAGCACTTTTGGAGTCTAAGGTGGGTGGACCGCCTGAGCTCAGTAGTTTAAGATCAGCCTAGGCAAAATGACAAAACCCTCTCTCTACCAAAAAATACAAAAAATTAGCCAGGCGTTGTGGTGCACGCCTGTGGTCCCAGCTACTTGGGAGGCTGAGATGGGAGGATTGCTTGAGTCTGGAAGGTGGAGGTTGCAGTGAGCCAAGATCGCGCCACTGCACTCCAGCCTGGCAATAGAGTGAGACCCTGTCAAAAAAAAAAAAAAAAAAAAAAAGAAAGAAAGAAAGAAAAAAGACAAAGACTAGAAATCTTTCACAGAAACACATAAGAAAAGACTTAGGGAAGAGAAAAAGCAAATATATGGACGTTCTATGTACGTTTGTGAAGATCGGGGATGAATAGAGGTGGTACCTTCTGAGAGTCCTTGAATTTTTTTCATTATTATTTTTGTTAACTCCTGCATTTTCCATGTGTTTATTAGCAAAAATCCTATAAAAATGCTACATGTGAATTGTGTGTTTCTTCAGAGCTGGGTAGTAAGAAAGAAGTGGGGAAATGTCAACCTCAAATCAAATTCATAGAGCCAGTTTGGCAAAAGACCTGTGGTAGGGACATGGCACCCAAGTAGAAGAGTGGACAGTGGCAGAGAAAGAGTCAAGAGAGCCAAACCCCTATGACCTTGAAGAGGAAAAAAACAAATTGTGAATGGGGGGCCATTTGAGAAAATAAACTCTGGGGTTTCAAACTGGGAGAAAAGCCTGTGTCCTCTAAATCCTGCCATTATCTGTTTGTAGCTTACAGCTACACTGGTTTCTGGGGGCCTCCTATTAATCTTGTTTCCTGCCCAATGTCTTTTTATTTTCCAAGACCATCTTGCTAATTCTGTCTCTTGACTAATGTTATTTTGCAACATTTTCACAGCTGAACAACCCTGACCTCTCTATCTGCATGCTTTAAAGTCACGATAGTGTTTTTACCATCCCACCAATCCTTTAGCTCGTCCTCCTAAATTATCTGGTCCTATGACGTGTGGTCATTTTTATCTGTCCAGGATTTCAAGGTATACTCTCAACAGCAAAGGCTCCACAAACATCTGTTGATTGATGGTAGAGTTTATAATCTAGTTGGGGAGACAATATGCCCTCATGAAATGAAAAGTCATGTAAGCAGAAGCACAAAGTTAAAGAATACAAGCCGGGTGCGGTGGCTCACGCCTGTAATCCCAGCACTTTGGGAGGCCGAGGCAGGTGGATCACTGAGGTCGGGAGTTCAAGAGCAGCCTGGCCAACATGGTGAAACCCCGTCTCTACTAAAAATACAAAAATTAACCAGGTGTGGTGGCCCTCGCCTGTAATCCTAGCTACTAGGGAGGAAGAGGCAGGAGAATTGCTTGAACCCAAGAAGCGGAAGTTGCAGTGAGCTGAGATCGCACCATTGCACTCCAGCCTGGGTGACAGAGTGACACTCTGTCTCAAAAAGAATAATAATAATAAAAAATAAAAATGCAAACTGAGTTCATAGAGGTTCAGGAGATGCAAATTGGAGAAGTGACCTGTCAAGTTGAGCTAGTCAGGGAAAGTTTCCAAGGGCAGGTTCGTTTTGAGCTTTGAATTGGAAATTTAAGGAGGTGATGGACATGAGTTGGTGGAGAGGTGGACCTTTTCAAACAAATGTACAAAGGGAGACAATGCAAGATACAACTCAGGCCAGGACAGGTGCCTGCCCCACCCTGCCATTTCCCTGTCTCAGTAACTCTGCATGATCTGCCACCATACCTGTTTCACTTAGAAGAGAGCTCCTTGTGACCTAGTGCCACAAGGCTCTCTCCTCTGCCAAATTCACCACTCATGCAGCACTTACCAAGTACCCTTAGCTGGGGTGAAGGAAAAGGGGGCATGTGCAGGGAATGTTTGTAGGCATTGTGAGCAACTATGTCTCATCTCTCTAGTCTGGACCTCAGATGGGAATATATGGCCTTCTGTATACACCTAGGTGACAGGTGGAGGATAAATGCATGTTGGAGCAGAAGAAGGCAGGAATATGGAGAACCAATATGGCTATTTTACAATGATCAGGCTAATATCACTTTGAAGGCCCAATGTGCTGCCACTGCTGAAAAATCCTGGGTTGCATGGAGATCCTTCTGCACAGAAGGAAGGCCTTGTCATCACAGAACATAATAGCAACACTGCAAGTGGCAGACAAGTCAAATTACAGTCTCTGCCCCTCAGAGGTTGCTGTCTAACAATAGGAACAGGGCCAGGCAAAAAATGCATAGGACATGTTTATTTAAAAGTTAAATGTCCAAGTGCTATTTGTGATATTTCATTTAATAAATGATATTTGTCAAGCACTGTGGCTCATGCCTATAATCCCAACACTTTGGAAGGCCGAGGCGGGTGGATAGCCAGAGGCCAGGAGTTCAAGACCAGCCTGACCAACATGGTGAAACCCCGTCTCTACTAAAAATACAAATATTAGCTGGGCATGGTGGCAGGCACCTGTAATCCCAGCTACTCGGGAGGCTGAGGCAGGAGAATCGCTCGAACCTGGGAGGTGGAGGTTGCAGTGAACTGAGATTGTGCCATTGCACTCCAGCCTGGGTGACAGAGCGAGACTCTATCACAGCTTATTGGGAGAGACAGATAAGTAAACAAATAATTACAATACAATATAGTTTGTGCTATATAACATAAGACTGCACAAAGTGCTTAGGAATGCAGGAAAAGAAAGGAGAACTAATCGCACCTAAGGGAGACAGGGAAGGCTGAATAGGAGCTTTCAAAAATAAGAGACATGGAAAGGAATGACAAGAGGGATGATATCTCAGGATGCAGAGAGAAAGGTATAAAAGGGCATGGTATTTCCAGGAAATAGTGTGAAACTCTGCTTGTAACTTAGTGTGCAGGAAAGGTGTGAAGTGGCCTGAATCTGAGGAGCCTGGCATGCCTTGCTAGGGAATTTGAACTTTGTCACACAGGCAATGGGGAAAATCAGAGGAAGATTTAACCAGGGAAGTTACATGATCAAAAACACAAAATTTATAGCTGGGCGCGGTGGCTCATGCCTGTAATTCCAGCACTTTGGGAGGCCAAGGCAGGTGGATCGCTTGAAGTCAGGAGTTCTAGACCAGCCTGAGCAACATGGTGAAAGCCCGTCTCTACAGAAAAAAAAAAATTAGCTGGGCATGGTGGCACATGCCTGTAGTCCCAGCTACTCTGGAGGTTGAGGTGGGAGGATTGCTTGAGTGCAGCAGGTCAAGGCAGCAGTGAGCCAAGATCACGCCACTGCATTCCAGTCTGAGTGACAGAGCAAGACCCTGTCTCAAAAAAGAAGGAAAGAAAGAAGGAAGGAAGGACGGAAGGAAGGAAGGAAGGAAGGAAGGAAGGAAGGAAGGAAGGAAGGAAGGAAGGAAGGAAGGAAGGGATTATACGATCACATATAAGTTATATAATCCCAGTTCTGCCTCCTTGGGCAAGTCAATCTCTGAGCATCGTTAGTGTCTGCATCTATAAAATGGGGATAATAGTTGTACCTACCTCATGGGGTTGAATTGAGGAGTAAATGAGGAGTAAATGAACTAATGTTCGTAAAGCAATTTGCACAAAGACTGGCACATAATAAGGGCTCCATAAATTTTAGCCATAATTACCAGACATGTTTCTTAGAACGGTAACCTTGTTGGCAGCTCTGAATATAAACTGTAGTGAGGAAAAGACTGATGGAAGGAGATCCAATACTGCACCTTTTTTTTTTTTTTGACAGGGTGTTATTCTGTCACCCAGGCTGGAGCACAGTGGCATGATCTTGGCTCACTGTAACCTCCACCTCTTGGGCGACTCTCTCACCTCAGCCTCCTAAGTAGCTGGGACTACAGGTGCATGCCCCACACCAGGCTAATTTTTCTATTTTTAGCAGAGATCGGTTTCACCATGTTGGCCAGGCTGGTCTTGAACTCCAGACCTCAAGTGATCCGCCTGCCTCGACCTCCCAAAGTGCTGGTATTACAGGCGTAAGCCACTGCACCCAGCTGATCCTACAATTTAAATGCAGTTATAAATAGGTCTTGAACTGGGATTTGGATGTAGAAAGTTACGGAGATGAAGAGGTAACGGGTAAGTCTAGCTTGGGAGACTGGGTAGATCAGGACTACCATAAGCCAAATTCAGAGATACGGGTAGCCAGAGGATAGGGGTATGGGTGCAGGAATAGATAATGAGTTTGGGACCTGTTGAATGAAAGTGAAGCCGTTGGAGATGTGAACCTGGAGAATATCAGTGTTGAAGGGAAGGCCAGAAGAGCCAGTGGAGGAAACTGATTGGTAAGTAAGACCTCACTGTCGGTGGGAACTGCATATGGGGGGATGAAGGCGGGTGGAGGGAGAAGGAAGGGGGTGAGGGGGAACACCACCGTGGGCTAACCATTTGTTTATGTTACACAAGCCCCTCCACCCAACTCTCCAACGTGCATACATCCTATGTTCTAGTCAGTTCCTTGCTTCTTGCTTCTTGGCCTCCTGCTTCTTGAAGAGAAGATTTTTTTCCCTTTTGCCTTCTCCTAAATGAAGGAGGGAAAGGGCTAGCACCTCTCAATCTGGTCACCTAGGCGACTCCGAATCACAAGGGAGACGATGGAAAGGGGGAAAGGGCGAAAAACGATTCTTAAGAAAAGAAAGAGTCCGCGACGACTTCTAATAATTAAAGTTCCACCTCGTTATATCCTGCCACGCCGCTCTCCTGCCGCCGTATCGGGCTCCTGGCCGCGAAGCAGGACGGGAGATGTAGTCCTCAAGAGTGACCAGGGTGGCACGACTGAAGAACTCGGTTTCCCGACTGGCTTTCGAGGCGCGTGCGCAGATGGCTGCCCCGGCGAGTGGTAAACAGAGACGTCAGGAGGGGGCTGCTGCTTGGAGCAAAACAAAAGGGAAACCCGGGGGGCGGGGGGGGGGGGGGGTTGATAGGGGAATCGGTGCGGGAATTAGGGAGGCCGCAGCCGCGGGGACCCGGACCCGATTAAGAGTGGCGAGAAGGGAAGAGGCGGGGGAAGGGGGAGTCAGGGGAGGGGCAAGTGACGCGGGGGAGCGGGGCGTGGGGGAGGGCAGCAATCCGGGTGGAGGAAATTTGGGAGGAGTGTCCGGGGGGCAGCAACTTAAAAGGGGGAGGGAACTGCGGCTAAGGAGACGTTCGGTGATGGGAGCGCAATGTATGAGGGGATACCGTGCCTCAGGTTTAAAAGAGCAGGAAGCTGAGTGAGAGGTTGCAGAAAAAGTGTTTTCGCTCGGCAGAGGTTACAGGTGGCATCTCGGAAAGAGCTCTGAGGCTGCAGGCTGTAGTCGCGAAGGGGATCGGAGAACTGTGTGAAGGGACAGCTTAGGGACTAGCGTCCTGGGACTAGGGGGAAGTTCGCGACTTTCTGAGGACTGGCAGGAATGTGCCTCCTGGCCCTCGATGCTTCCCCCCTGAGGGGAGGCATCGTGAGGGACTGTGGCAGGCTTCACTGAACGCTGAGCAGGGGAGGTCCAACTCCACGTATGGATCCGGGGAATGAGAATTCAGCCACAGAGGCTGCCGCGGTCATAGACCTCGATCCCGACTTCGAACCCCAGAGCCGTCCCCGCTCCTGCACCTGGCCCCTTCCCCGACCAGAGATCGCTAACCAGCCGTCCGAGACGCCCGAGGTGGAGCCAGGTCTGGGGGAAAAGGTACACACGGAGGGGCGCTCAGAGCCGATCCTGTTGCCCTCCCGGCTCCCAGAGCCGGCCGGGGGCCCCCAGCCCGGAATCCTGGGGGCTGTAACAGGTCCTCGGAAGGGAGGCTCCCGCCGGAATGCCTGGGGAAATCAGTCATATGCAGAACTCATCAGCCAGGCCATTGAAAGCGCCCCGGAGAAGCGACTGACACTTGCCCAGATCTACGAGTGGATGGTCCGTACTGTACCCTACTTCAAGGACAAGGGTGACAGCAACAGCTCAGCAGGATGGAAGGTAATTATGACCCTCTTACCTTCTTCCCAACACCATCTAGCCCCTGGATTCCCTAGCCTCCCTTACTTCTACTCTGGGGCCCCTTTTACTACCTCCCACCCCCACCCCCTTTGGGAAGCCCAGAGATCCACCTTCAATCTCCAGTTAGACAAACATTTACTTAGTACATAGTATATGCCACACTCGGTGCTTGATGCTGAAGGATCACAGATGAATAAGACACTGTCCCTGCCCTGGAGAAAATCGAATTCTCTGCTCACTGCTCAACACTCGCAGCACTTTGGCTTGGGCTGCCCCAAACACTTATTCCCACAGAGAAGTCTTTATCCTATGTACAGCAGGAACTGTGTGGATTCTCCACATGAACCTACCCTTCCCTCCTCCCCCACCTCCCACCCCAACACCTTTTCTCCCATTCCTGTGGGATTACTTGGATTCCCTGCTTGCCTCCCAATACCTCAGTGTAGTGGTACTGTTCTAGCACTGCTCTACCCAGGAGGAGGGAGTGCAGTGGCAAAGGGTGAAAACAATAATATTCATGGGGAAAGGTAGCTGATCTTATGCACTAAGAAGAAAAAGGGCTGTGAGCTGCCACCTGTCTCAGTTTACCCTGTGCTGCCAAGAAACTCTCCCTTGTAAGGGGCTATCCAAGTTTTGGGGGGAAGTCATCCTTTACTGTTAAGGAATATTAGTCATAAAGAGGAGGTAGGGCTCTGACTTTAGAGCATGAAGTTGGGAGTTCCCTTGGCCTTCCGTGAAGAAACTGTGAGGGAAGATCTCAAAAGATACTCTGAAAAACTTGTCCTGAGAAATATGGGGCTCTAATCACAAAATTGGGGAGCTTCAAGCCCTATTGCTGGCTTGTACCTCTGTAGGTGGTGAGGTCAGCATATAACCAAGTACAGAGGGTTGGATGAGCAGAGGAACTTCCCCTAGGTATAGGAGACTGAGGGATCAGATCTGTGCCGTCCCTAGGGGCTGGGCAGAACAGAAGACAGGACAGCTGACTGAGACCCTTGGCACTATTTCTGGGTAGACTGCCACGCCACAGTCTCAGCTCATAAAAAGCTCAACTCCTTGGACCCAGCCTACACAGCTGTTTTTCTTTTCCCTTAGGTTCATTTTCCAGTGTAGAGGAAATAACAAGTTGTTAGTTATATTGTAGGAGTATCGTCCGTCCTTATAATCTACACTTATGTGGGGCTTTAGAGTTTACAAAGTAGTTTTTCAATTTTTTATTTTATTAATCTTTACAGCAATTCTGAGATTCCACATTTTACGCATTAGGAAACTACGTACCGAAAGGTTAGGAAACTCACCTAATAACAGCAGGGTGAGGACTTGAACTCAGGTCTAACTATAAATCATATTCTCTAAGAAGAGCCTGGCTTGCTCTAATTGGAATGATGGCAAAATCAAATCAGGCTGAGCCTGGGACTTCAAGCCCCCCCCCCCACCCCGCCCCCGCCCCCCTCTGAGGGAAGTCTCATGCCTGAACTGGCCTCCCTGATGATATGCCAAGGTTACTCCCACCCCACCAGGGGGCGGCACTCACTTAGAACAAGAAAGTTTAGATTAGGTGGTTTGGGGAGCAATTAGCAGTCACCCCTACCACCCTGCCCTCCAACATGTAAGAGTTATGGGCTTTTGGGAAACTGACCTCTCCAATTAAGAGGCTGTGTACCACTTGCTAGTTCCAAGGCCTAAAGAAGAGGAGACAAATGGGCCTTGTGGCTATTAAGTAGTAGAGAAAGGAATGGACCTTCTCAAGTAGATCCAGAATTAGAGGATAAAAAGAGGAGAAATCATAGTGCCAGGTCATGGGCATTGTGGTCCTTAGTTACTATGAGGTGAGGTCGGATGGACAAGTGCCACTCCTTGAAGGAACGTCAGCACAGTTGAAATGCCATTACCTCAGGGTCCCAGGAACACAAGGCGTTCTTTGGCTAAAGAGCCCTGGAACAAGAAGCATCATTTGCCAGGCAAAGGGTCTCCTTATCTTAAGAGCACCAGTCAGAGAAACAAGTAGTTTCTGACCGTCCCATGGCCTCAGCCTCCTAGTTGCTCCAAGCACTTCTGGGCTCCTCCTGAATTTCTAAACTAAAGAGCTCCATGTGGGAGGTCAAATGCCCCCAAGGTTGAAGAGTTTATGCACAAATTCCTGAGAAATAGGGGAAAGGCACTGGAAAGGAGGTAGGGAAAAGAAGGCAGGTTTCGGGAAAGGGGGGTGGCCAGGGGAGGGCCAAACCCCTTGTGTAACTAGCCTGCCCCGCGGCAATCAGTAAATATAAGCTGCGCTGGGGGCTGAAGAAGCTGCCAATCTCAGCTCCCTGGCCACTGGAAAGCATCGTCTCTCTAGTAGAATGTCACCAGTAAGGGAGGAAGGGAAAACATACAGCTTCTAATACCCAAGACACTGAAGAACTGGCAGAGCCTCAAGGGGAACCTCACCATTGTCAACCCAGGGGCAACTCACCAATCAGGTACAAATATTGATTATGTACTGTGAGCTTGAGTAGGTATTGAGTATGTGCTGTGAGCTTGGTGCTCTGGGAGGGCTCTGTTGGGGGATGTGGGACTGGAGGACATTACACTTGGCACTTACACTCGATGAGACGAATTACATGAAACCGTAAACCACACAATATAAATTGGGTAAAATTGTGTGGTGCAGATTTTTAAAATACTATGCTAGAAATTTGGCTGCCAAAGTCAAGCAGCCGCTTTATAAAAGAGGTGGAACTGAAGCTTGGTCTTGACGAAACTAGTAAAACTTAGAGAGGGGAGATCCCTCTTCGGAAAAGAGGGGAGGGGAAGATTGCACCTCACGTATTTGAGGCACAGCAAGAAGCCTGAACCTGAACTGAATGTAGTTGAGGGTGTGTGTTGTGGATTGGAAGAAATAAGGCTGGGATTCAGGGAGGGAAGAAAAAGGAATCTTTAAATTCTATAGAGAGCTGGGTGGCCCAAATGCTCTGTGGGGAAGGGAGCACCTGCTGTGCTGAGATTCCTGCCCTTCAGCCTATTCAGAGAACTGGCTCTGGGCAGGGCGCGTCCATCCTGGGCTGGTGCTGTACCACTGTCCGGTAAACTCTACCCAAACCCGCACGCAAGGAAAGGGGTTGAATGCTCTTTCCCACCTGAACCTAGTTCTTGCTGGGCGAGGAGCACGTCTCCCCAATGCGCACCAGCCCCAGGTACCCCCCACCCCCGGCAAAACACACATAGAGCCCTGGGAGGAGCACGGTACTAGGAGCTTTTCCAGGGTAGGCACCCCTGTGCCCTTTGCAGTGGGTTATTACATGTTATCTCCCACCCGCTGTACAGAGAAGTCTGGAGCAGAGGCCGAGCAGCTTGTCTGGGAGCGGGAAATGTGTGTGGTCTCCCCTCACACCCCACCCCCATCCCTACTTCTACCAGTTTTCCCCCCTGGATTCAACTCTCTTTGAGTCTCTAGGAATACCCCTGCTGTGTTCCAGCATCCTTTTATCTTTTATCTTTTTTCTCTTTTTTTGTAAATTATTTAAAGTTTTTCTTAAACTTTAATGACCTGGGAAATGAACCCCCGAAATGAACCCCGCTGTGGTGGTGGCACCAAATCCTAACCCCTAGATCTTTGTGGACCAGCATCCTCTTAGACTTGACCGCTGGCCACACTGGCCTCCCCTACACACACCTCACGGCCCTTTCCTGCCGTCTCTGCCCCTCCAGAACTCGATCCGCCACAACCTGTCCCTGCACAGCAAGTTCATCAAGGTTCACAACGAGGCCACTGGCAAAAGCTCTTGGTGGATGCTGAACCCTGAGGGAGGCAAGAGCGGCAAAGCCCCTCGCCGCCGGGCCGCCTCCATGGATAGCAGCAGCAAGCTGCTCCGGGGCCGCAGTAAAGCCCCCAAGAAGAAGCCACCTGTGCTGCCAGCTCCACCCGAAGGTGCCACTCCGACGAGCCCTGCCGGCCACTTTGCCAAGTGGTCAGGCAGCCCTTGCTCTCGAAACCGTGAAGAAGCCGATATGTGGACCACCTTCCGTCCACGAAGCAGTTCAAATGCCAGCACTGTCAGCACCCGGCTGTCCCCCTTGAGGCCAGAGCCTGAGGTGCTGGCGGAGGAAATACCAGCTTCAGTCAGCAGCTATGCAGGGGGTGTCCCTCCCACCCTCAATGAAGGTCTAGAGCTGTTAGATGGGCTCAATCTCACCTCATCCCATTCCCTGCTATCTCGGAGTGGTCTCTCTGGCTTCTCTTTGCAGCATCCTGGGGTTACCGGCCCCTTACACACCTACAGCAGCTCTCTTTTCAGCCCAGCAGAGGGGCCCCTGTCAGCAGGAGAAGGGTGCTTCTCCAGCTCCCAGGCTCTGGAGGCCCTGCTCACCTCTGATACGCCACCACCCCCTGCTGACGTCCTCATGACCCAGGTAGATCCCATTCTGTCCCAGGCTCCTACTCTTCTGTTGCTGGGGGGGCTTCCTTCCTCCAGTAAGCTGGCCACGGGTGTCGGCCTGTGTCCCAAGCCCCTAGAGGCTCCAGGCCCCAGCAGTCTGGTTCCCACCCTTTCTATGATAGCACCACCTCCAGTCATGGCAAGTGCCCCCATCCCCAAGGCTCTGGGGACCCCTGTGCTCACACCCCCTACTGAAGCTGCAAGCCAAGACAGAATGCCTCAGGATCTAGATCTTGATATGTATATGGAGAACCTGGAGTGTGACATGGATAACATCATCAGTGACCTCATGGATGAGGGCGAGGGACTGGACTTCAACTTTGAGCCAGGTACAGTATCCCCTAATCACCATAGCACCTCATAGCCTGTGACCACTCCTAGGTGCCCAGTTAGTCCCATGATCTGGGCGAAGGGGAGATTTAGGACAAGTGGTAGCCAGATCTCCTGGGGAACTGGAGGGAAGATGTCATATTAGAGTAGCATGGTTTCCGGATGGGACCTCCAGGCCCCTCAGCTGTGCCCACCCCTGCAAGGTAGCCCAGAAAAGGTACGTGTGTGGAAGCAGGGTAGGTGCCACCATCTTCTTTGGTGGGAATCTGGATGATAGAATGTTGGCAAGCCCCAGATAAGCCTCTTACCTTGTTCTCCGTTTCTTCTTCCCACAGATCCCTGAGCCATGGCTGGAAGCTTTCTCCCCTGCTTCAGAGGTGGAGCCAGGAGTGTCCATATCTGCTCTTTACCCTTGAGCCCTCCCCAGGAATTTGGGACCCTGCTTTAGAGCTAGGGTGGGTCTGGTCACACACAGGTGTTGAAGAAATTATAAAGATAAAGCTGCCGCATCTGGGGACAATATGGGGAGGGAGATGGGAGGGGAAAGGGGAGAGGGTTTTTCTCACTGTGCCAATTAGGGGGTAAGGCCCCCTCTCAGGAGCCATCCTCGGCTTTCCCTATTCCTACCCTCTAGGCTTTGTAGCGAGATGAGCAATGCTGTTGGAAATGCGAAGTCACCAGTGGCCTTACCCCTGCGTTTGGGAGCAGGATTTTTTGTAGAGAGTCTTAGCTGAGCCAGGCTAGCTGGAGCCTGGGATTTCTATGCAGTGGCCCCTTAGGCCAGTGATGTGGGGTGGGTGGGCAGTTTAGGGGATCTGGAAGGGCCAAGGTCTGAGCACCGGAGTGGCTCGCCAGGCCAAATCACCCTTAGAAGGCTGCAGATAACAGAAAGGCTTTTTATAAACTTTTAAAGAAATACAAACACAAATATAGAGATTTTTTTAACCATGGCAGGGTGCTAGTGGTGGGCAGAATGCTTTTTTTTCTTTCTGAAGGCTTTGTGATAGTGACATGATACAAACACTACAGACAATAAATGCTAGGAGAGACACAGGGAAGTGGGGAGGGGAGGGGAGTAATAGTAAACACAGGGAAGAGCTCCCCTATGGACCAGGTGTAGAGAAAGGTCTATGCAGAAATAAGTTGGAGTTTCCCCTAACGAAAAAGCTAACCCAGGTCCCCTCATTCCTTCAACTTGTGCCTGGAAGTGTGTGTTGTTGGGGTGCAGCCACACTCTTCTATGACCCAGCATGGGTTAGTGCTACAGTGGGAGAGTAAATTGAAGGCCTGGAATTAGCTTGGGGCCAGGGAAGGGACTGGGAGGGGAGAGAAGAGGAGGGAAGGATTTAGGATGGTAAAGTTAGGTACAGAGACCTCCCTGTTCAAGGCCCCTGACAGCTGTCCCTGCCCTTCTTCCCCTTCCCTGACTGCAGGGGTTATGTGGAAGTGTGTGTGGCAGCAGGCAGCAGGGAGGGGAGCAACGGGGAAGGGGGAGCTGGGGAGCTTGGCTGAGGGTCTGGGAAATGAGCAGGGATGGGGGGGAATGTGGATCAGGTTTACTAGCACCTGCCAGGGAGGCCATCTGGGGCTCCTTCTCCACCCCAGCCCCCAAAGCAGCCCTTCCCCCAGTGCCCTTTGCATTGTCCCCTCCCCCACCCCTGCTGTGGGTTCCCATCATTTCCTGTGTCAGCGCCTGGCCTACCCAGATTGTATCATGTGCTAGATTGGAGTGGGGAAGTGTGTCAAATCAATAAATGAATGAATTCAATAAATGCCTATAACCAGCTCTGATTTCTGCTGCCTTGCTTCTCCCCTTGGATAAGGGGGAGGGAGGGTGAAAGGCAAAGGGCGGGAGGAAGAAACTGCCCAGAGGCAGAGACATGGAGGAGGGTGGGGGAATTTCAGCCTGGGGAGGTGGTGGAGTGTGGGGGTGGAGGGACACCTAACCCCTGCAGGAGTAGGCGGGCTGTGAGATAGGCCTCCCAAGGGGAGGTAGTCTGGTTTGAGAAGACCCCACCCCCTACTCCGTCCCTCAAAGGCTCATTGTACTAGACTTCACAGCCTTCCTCACTCCCACCCATGTGCTTGCCCCAGCCCTCTCCTGCCGTTCCCATCCACCCTCAGAGCCTCCTCGGTGCCTGGGGCGTACGTACTCAAGCCTTAGTGCAGATACTGGGAGAAGGAGTCTTTCTAGAAAAAGAAATCTCACGTTAAATTCCAGTAATGTCACACCTAGTATTACTTCTTTTGCTTGGTGGTTTTATTGAGTTGGCGACGTTTATCCTTCCTGAGGTCTGGTCTGTTCCTAAGGGTCGGAGACTTGCGAGTGGACTTCTTTTTGTCTGATCGTCCTGATGGCTTGGACTAGAAAAAGAAAGTAAGTAAACAAAGAGGCCCCTGCAGGGAAAGTTTCTACAACCCAGGGCCAAAGGAAGGAAAAAAGAAATTGGAGGCAGGAAATTCATCTCAGAGGGCTGGGATGGAGGAACATTCAGTCGGCTGGTGGGAGAGGTGGGTGCTGGGGCAGACCACATTTGGTGAGTCTTACCGGGGCGCTCGGAGTAGGTTCAATTATAACGACCTTCTTGGCTTCTTGCATTTTAAGCAACTGAATTCGTCTCCTCTCCAGGGTGTCACATTGTATGCGCAGTGCAACTAAGAACAAAGAAAAGGCACCTGCACCTCTGAGAACTAGAGACCTTACCCTTCCCGATGCTCCCATTCATTGTTCAAACCATCAGCTGGAACCCCACCTGGCCTAAGATGGAAATGCTGGAATGGTGATAGGGAGATATACGGAGAAGATGGCCAAGAAATAGGGGAAGCAGGGAGTAACACATGCACATTCCACCTGGTGTGATCTAAACATCCCTCCTAAAGTGGACCTGGACCCTGCCCCCTTTTTCCTAGGCTCCTATCATCTGACCTACGATATCTCGCTAGTCCCACCCTACATTCTCCATCACACAGCTATATACTGTACCCTTCATGTTCTTCCCTCCCCCATTTCACTTCTTACCGAGCAGCCGAGGCTCCGGATTCTTGAGGAGAGGCACAAAAGCTCTGTAACCATTCTCCAGCCTGGTTCCTGTGAACATAGCCGTGTGCTATCTCCACCCGTCAACCAGTCTCCACCCTTCAAAAGCCCAAGATTCCAGGACCCAACACTAAAGACTACCCACTGGGCGCGGTGGCTCACGCCTGTAATCCCAGCATTTTGGGAGGCCGAGAGTTCAGACTAGCCTGGCCAATTTGGTGAAATTTGAGACTAGCCTGGCCAATTTGGTGAAACCCAGTCTCTACTAAAAATACAAACAAACAAACAAAAAAATAGCCAGGCATGGTGGTGGGCGCCTGTAATGCCAGCTACTCTGGAGGCTGAGGCAGGAGAATCGCTTGAATCCAGGAGGTGGAGGTTGCAGTGAGCCAAGATCATGCCACTGTTCCAGCCTGGGTGACAGAGCAAGACTCCATCACAATAAATAAATAAATAAATAAATAAATAAATAAATAAATAAATATAAAGACTACCTTGCCGGGCACAGTGGCTCACGCCTATAATCCTGGCACTTTGGGAGGCTGAGGTGGGTGGATCAACTGAGGTCAGGAGTTCAAGACCAACTTGGCCAACATGGTGAAACCCTGTCTCTACTAAAAAATTAGTTGGACCTGGTGGCGGGCACCTGTAGTCCCAGCTACTAGGGAGGCTCATAGGAGAATCGCTTGAACCCGGGAGGCAGAGGTTGCAATAGCTGAGATCGCCCATTGCACTCCAGCCTGAACAACTGGACAACAAGAGCGAAACTCCGTCTCCAAAAAACAAAACAAAACAAAACAAAACAAACAAACTACCTTGAGCTAGTGGATCTTACTTCTTCCCCTTAGGTATGGACCTAGGGGAGAGTATGTGTCAGATAACCTATTATTATAGAGGTAGTGCCCTTCCTTAGGCTGACTAGAGATAGTCAATTTGGATCTAGTTGAGGGCGTTCTGTTTTTTGAGGGTGTTCTGTTTTTTTAATTTGGTTTTGGTTGTTTTTGGTTTTGGTTGTTTTTGGTTTTGTTTTTGGAGGCAGGGTCTTGTTATGTTGCCCAGGCTAGTCTCAAACTCCTGCCCTCTATCAATTCTCCCGCCTTGGCCTCTCAAAGTGCTGAGATTACAAGCATGAACCACTGTGCCCAGCCTTGGATGCCTTGTTTTAAAGATAAGGTTCATAATCTATCTTGAAGGCATTGTTCTGTTTCTGGGGAACATTCCTGAGCCTCTACCTGGTGGCCCACGCTCCACCTTACAAACGTAGTAGGTGCTTCGAGCTGTAAGGTATTTGCTGGCATACTCTGCAAGGGTGGGCTTCATCAGGAAAAGCATCTTCATTTTCCCCGTTTGTTCACACAAATCGATGGTGCCTGGAGGGAGATCACAGGGTAATTGGGGCAGCTAAGGAAAGAGAGTGGGAGCAAAAGGAGCCGGTGATCCTATACAGAATGGGTTGGAGGAAGCTGTAAGGATATGAGGAACTCCCTTCTTGCC
Organism: Papio anubis; assembly: GCF_008728515.1. Lineage (NCBI taxonomy): Eukaryota > Metazoa > Chordata > Mammalia > Primates > Cercopithecidae > Papio > Papio anubis. Next base: position 80,558,901 of record NC_044996.1, on the reverse strand, counting down.
AGGAGGAGGGCTTGGGGGTTAGAGATGACCCAACTCCTTCTGACCTTTGGCCATTAGTCCCCTCCCCAAGCTCCTCACTTGTTTTAGGCAACTTTACTTTACTGCGGATGTAATGCAGCAACACGACAACAGCACAGTTGGTATTGACCAGAAACTGCTGATTATCTGAGAAGAGACAGGATGGGACACATGGGCCTGTTTCTGTGATCTCCACTGCCCTCAGATCCCTCCACCCCCATCCACAGACTCTAGTTCTATGCTGCCCCTCACCTCCATGTTTGATGAAGATGAACATGCCCTCAGGATCGCCTCACTCTTCACAAAATGCCCTGATGAGTCATGCAGAAGGAGGGTGTTCTAGAAGCCTTGTGTGGGGCAAATAGGCCTATAGGGTTGGTGGACTGGAGAGGCAGATGGATTTCATAGGCTGAGGATGCCCAGGCTGGACAGGCAGGAGAGAGCTGTTGGTAGTTGTGGATAACCAGTATCCCCAGGGGTGGGGCCTGAGGCTGCAGTTGAGGGATTATGAGGTCAGAAGTGGCAGGTGTGGCCAAAAAGTGGAGTAATGATAAGGAGAGAAAAACTTGGGTACTTGGGTGGGGTATGTTAAAGATTAGTTGGAAAGGGGGGGCAACATGGTAAGTCTAACTCTTTTTTTTTTTTTTTTTTTTTTTTTTTTAAGACGGATTCTACCTCTGTTGTCCAGGCTGGAGTGCAGTGGCACAGTCTTAGCTCACTGCAACCTCCGCCTCCTGGATTCAAGCGATTCTCCCGCCTCAGCCTCCCGAGTAGCTGGGATTACAGGAGCGCACCACCATGCCCAGCTAATTTTTGTATTTTTAGTAGAGACAGGGTTTCACCATGTTGGCCAGGCTGATCTCGATCTCCTGACCTTGTGATCCACCCGCCTCAGCCTCCCAAAGTGCTGGGATTATAGGCGTAAGTCACCACGCCCAGCCCATTCTAAGTCTAACTCTAAACTAAACCCTGGAATGAGTGCAGGGCACCTGGAAAAAAGTCAGTTTCCAGAACAGTACTCTTTTTCTAGCGAATTGGTAATACTCCTGCCTCCACAGCATAAATGTACTACTCCTTTTTCTTCCCCTCCCACCCTCCTTGTATCCCATGTTTCCCCTACTCCTCACCCCCATGACAGACATTTTTGATGATTATCAACAGAAACTTTATTTCTCATCGGTTCAGGAACAATCAGAGGGTAGACGGAAAGAGGAAGGGAGAGAAAGAGGGAAGGAGGAAGAATCCTGTGGAAAGGAAGGGCCAGACTGAGGGAGATGAAAAACATGTACAGGGCAAAAGGGTAATTCTCAAGTGGGGAATGCCAAATGAAGAGGCGCTTACATGGGGACACAAAATTCCAAATCAGCCACAGTGGGGTGAGGTGAGTATGAGACGCGGATGGGTTGAATGAAGGAAAGTTAGTACCGCTTAGGGCTACAGGACCCTGGGGTTCTTCTGTCAGAGGATTGGGGTTCAGGTTTCAGGCTTCAGGGTGTAACATGGGGGGGCCCAGTAGGGGCTATGCTGGTTGCATGGGGAGGGCCCAGGCCCCTCCCCGAGGGCCCCTCCTTTTGGGGGAATCTCACTGACGAGGCAGAGTCGTTCACTGTAGTCTGGCTGCAGACTCTCAGCCAGTCCCTTAGACACACCACTCCAGGCCTAAAGACAGATATGTCCAGGTCAGGGGTCAATTAGGGGCAGGAAGTAAAATACTGAGCTCTGTGCCAAAGGAGTACTCATGATGTCTGCAACCACTGTAATTGATTACAGAAGGGATACACAGACTCCTGGGCCCCCAATACCAGTTTCCATCTGCCTCACTCAATCTATAATCTGCGCTTCTGTGTGTGTCTCTCTCTGCATAGTCCATCCCCCATTTGGTCGGCCACATCCTGACAGTTAGCGCAGGGCCTCCTTCTCTCTCCTCTCTGCCCCCACCCCCACACTCTGTCTGTCTTGCTGGCAGGCAGTTGGCAGTTGATAGACTGCAGCATGCTTATGACAGCGTTCTCACCGAAAAGTTCCCGTGGTATTCAGTAACAAGATCCTCTAGGTTCTTCAGGGTGGGAATTCGGGGCATCGTCCTGACAGAGGAGAAAGAGGGAGCAGGAGCACATAGGTTAAAGCTTTTTTATCACCCTTCTCCCAGTTGTCCCATATGAAATAAAGTGATTCTGTGTTCTCTGTGCCTGTGGCTTCCTTCCATCACCAAACTCTCTTGGGAATCTCTCATTTCTTACTGTCTCATCCTTTACTCCTAAAGACCCTGCAAAACCCTCCTCTGCTATTCTCAGCTACTGTTCCCCTTATTTTTCTGGGCTTCTCCAAATCTCACCGTTCCAGCCAGAAATACACACAGAGAAGGCTGATAATCAATCCCATGGAGCCAACGGAGATAACCACGGCTTCCAATGCAAACAGGAAAGGATTCTCTACAGAAAAAAGAAAAGCAAAGTGGACCTTATATTTGTTGTGCGCCTACTACATGCCAGGCACTGGTGCCAGGCACTGTGCTGAAGATATACTCTGTTTAATCCTCACAACAGCTCCTGTGAGGCAGGAACAATTATCTCCATCTTATATCTCAGGAAACAGAATCCAAGAGTTTAGTGATGTACCCAAGGCCAAAGAGGTAGTAGTATATGGCAGAGCCTAGATCCAGCTGGTTCCAAAGCCATCTTCACTTTGCAGGCTCTCTAGGAATGCTTCAGGGAAATCCTATACACTCTATAGCCCCCTTGAGTACCCCTAAGCCTCCTTCTCAATCCACCCCCTCTAACAACACACTAACCCAACCCTACACAGAAAAACCTTGATTTCTAGAGGTTGGGGTTGGACAGTGTGGGGAGATGGGGCACCAAGTTTGGGGGCTTTAGTGATAGGGGAGTGGAGCAAAACACAATGGTGTTAGAAAGGCTGGGGTGTTGGGCTTATGGATTGGGGTCCTGTGGGCCCATCTTACCTTTTGAAGTATTGCTCCCCCAGTGGATTGGGTGGCTCCATTCACTCCAACGCTGAGCACTTCCACAGAGTGGGTTAAAGCGGCTCCGAACACGAAACGTGTAGCGTTTCTGCCCATCCACACTAGGCAGGGAGAACTTATGTCTATAATCCACTGATTGTTCCTTGAGGAAAAAGAGGATGAGGGAAAGTAGGTGTCTATGAGAGAAGAGAGAATTAAAACATACCCCTGAACACCCACCAGTATCATCTCTGCTACTTCCCAGTTTCTCTCTCCTGAGTACTCAAGCCACACTGCTCCCTTCACTGACTTGAATCTAATGCCTCCCCTCTGGATCCCCTTAATGGCTTCCTTTTATTAACTTGTTTATCTGGTATCAGGAAGAGTATGGGTAGGGAATCCTTAATGAAAACTCACTGGTGTCAGGCATGGTGGCTCACACCTGTAATCCCATCACTTTGGGAGGCCAAGGTGGGCAGATCACCTGAGGTCAGGAGTTCAAGACCAGCCTGGCCAACATGGCAAAACACTGCCTTTAGTAAAAATACAAAAATTAGTCAGGCATGGTTGTGCATGCTCCCAGCTACTCGGGAGGCTGAAGCAGGAGAATCACTTGAACCCGGGAGACAGAGGTTGCAGTGGGCCCAAGATCGCCCCACTACACTCAAGCCTGGGTAACAGAGTGAGGCCATCTCAAAAAAAAAAAGGAAAAGAAAAGAAAAAAAGAAAACTCACTGGGGATTACAGGGAAAGGAGTTGGAGGAGGGAGGGTAGGGGGTGAGCAGAGAAGCTGGGAGGCAGAGAACAGGAGCTTGATATTAGGTCCTCCTATCTGTCTGGTTGAATCCTTTAGCCCCACTTGCTTGGCCTTAGCTGCTACATTCACATCCCTAGTCACTCACAGTCCAGCTGTGGTCCCAGTCAGTCCGGTACTGCACCAAGTGCTCCAAACAGTGGTTCAAGAATCTGTTGTTCCAGTTCAGTTCTAGCTGGGATTCACTCAGTTTGCGAAGTGTTAGGTTCTCCGGAGCCCAGGGGATCACTGGAGATATGTGTGTGTATGTGGTCATTCCCCTGGCCTAGACAAGTCAGGATCCTGAAGGTAGTGCCCCTAATACCTCCTCCCTTCCCATCCTGATCCCCTATCTCCTTTTTTCTGCCCATCTACCCTTATGATAAAATAACACTACTCCGTAGACTCCAATGTCCCACAGTATCCCTGGTCTCTTGACCCTTTCTTTCCAAATTACCCAGATTCTGCAGTTTTAGCATCTGTGTGGCCTGTCTCCTGGGTTCCCGTGGGTCCTGGAGCTGAACAACAAATGTTTGGTAGAGGTGGATCTCCTTTTTTTGCAACTGACAGCCAGAAGTGATTTCTTCAGAGAATAGATAGTGGCTGCACTTCTGGACTTTATCATTATCCGAATTCTTGTACCTAGAGGAGAAAGGTTGGAAGGAAGAGGAACAGTGGGGCCAATCTGGGTACCGCAGCTATCCAGAGCCTAGCCTCCTCTCCCCTCAACCGACTTACGACTTACCCCAGGAGAAAACAGTGGGGCACCTGGGAGACTTGCTACCCTCTTTCTTGGTCTCTGATCCAACCCACCTCTTGTTCTTCCCCTCCCCATCTTCCCTTCTCATACCAATAATGCAGAGTGAGGTTGGTAGGCTGGGGCTCAGAGCTGCTGTTCCAAGTGCAATTCATGTACTCGACATTGAACACAAAACACTGAACCTCTGGGAGGGGCAGAGTGGAAACACTGAGGGAGTCAGTGGGCATAGAGGTCAGGAAGAAATCTAGATTGGGAAGAAAATGAAGGCAGGGAGGGAAAGAGAAGAAATGATGGTCAGAAGGAAGAGGCTGAGCATGGTGGCTAATGTCTGTAATCCTGGTGCTCTGAAAGGCTGAGGCAGGAGGATCACTAGAGGCCAGGAGTTTGAGACCAGCCTGGGCAACATAGCGAGACCCTGCCTCAAAAGAAAGAAACAAACAAACAAAAAAGAAAGAAGAAGTAGCATGAGGCAGGGAACCCTCCCCCTTCCCCTTCCCATTCTACTTTTCAATTCTACCCACATGATTGTAATGGCCAGTGGCAGGTTCCAGATTTCTGTACAGCCCCTTCCCACAGCCACCCTTCTCACCAGCCCCCTCCAGTCCCAGATTTCCCACCAGTTGTGGCGTCTTCATTCCCATTGGGCGTCAGAATTGTCGTGTTCAGCGCCACTCCCAGCAGGGGCAGCTGCAGGACTAAGAGGGATCTGAATGGTAATGATGGCTTCAACATGGCGCTTGCTCTTCATTCCCTGGGTGTAGTTTTGTCTGTGTCAGGAACCTGGGTCCCTCACCCACCACCCCTCCCCACCCACACATTTCCTCTGTCATAGCTTCCGGTGGAAAGAACCTCATAAACCAGGGCTTTACAGAGGGTGTGGCAAATGTGTGCTGTGTGACAAAGGCCAAGTCCTCTCAGAGATTAGGTGCTGCTGTAAGGTGGCAAACATAAACTAAGGCTGGATATACAATAGTGTCAGAGACTCAAAAATCCTCAGTCCACCTAGATCCTGGGAAGGATCTGTTCACTACCACTAGCACCATTCTCAACCACCTTCTCCTCTAAATCACTACCTTCTATAATGGAAGTTCTGAACCCCACCCCCGACATCACCATCCTATGCCATGCCTCTTCCTTGACTCGGTCACCCTTAAATCTCTGTCAAAGCTCTACTGTTTTGGGAGGATGGAAAATACCGTCTTGGCTCCTGTGGGCACATATACAGCTGTCTTTCCTCTGATCTAATCCAAACCAGAATACCCACCCTTAGCTGCTGCCTGAGCTGGGTCCCTGTTGAGACTGGCGAGGAAGTGTGACTTATAATAGAAAAAGATTCTAGAAATGGAGGAACAACAATACTAGCTTCAAGCTTCCCATCTTCCCCCAACTCTGCTTCTCTTCCTGCCTTCCCCACCTCAGTTGATGGTATCGTCACCCTCTCGGTCACCCAAACTTGAAACCTCAGAATCAGCTTCAATTTCTCCTCCTCTCTCACCCGGAGAATATAACCCACTCTGCTTCTCTGGTGTTTCTCCCAACAGTTTCCTCCTTTCCATTACCACAGCCACTCTGCTAAATCCGTCTTTCATTAGCTCTAGTCATGATTCTTTCTAGACTCCACCAACTGGCCTCCCTTTCAAAAGGTCCTCTGCTCTCTAATCCATTCTTCAAGTTGTTGCCAGTTTTACCTTCCCGCAAAACACAGAGCTGATTGGAGAATCAGAAACTATTTATTCAGCAAACATTTATTAAGTCTTTAATATGTGCCAGGCACTGTGCTTATGTTCTGGAAATAGACCAATAAGACATCCTCATATTTCCAGATGCTCACAAAAAAGTGGGGAAGACATAAACAAGTAATACAATATGGTGTAACAAGTCCTATAGCATAAATGTAGAGATACTACAAAGTATGTGATCACAGAAGAGGAAGTAACTAAATTTACCAAGATGGAGAAGGGGTAGTTTAGTGAAGGCTGTGCTGAAGAGGTGCTATTTCAGTGGCATCTAAAAGAATGAGTGTAATTTTACCAGACAGAAAGTGAGGTAGGATACCAAGCAAAGAAAAAGAGCACTTGCCTGGGAGTCTCAGGAAAACTGGACTATATGGCCCAGTTTAGTATTTAGTATGTATCTTTAGTATGTATTAGTTTGCTACAGCTGCCATAGTTATCCCCAAATTGAGTGGCTTAAGCCAACAGAAATTTATTCTCTCAGTTGGGTACAGTGGCTCACGCCTGTAATCCCAGCACTTTGGGAGGCCAAGGCAGGTGGACTGCTTGAGGAGTTTGAGACCAGCCTGGCCAACCTGGTGAAACCCCGTCTCTACTAAAAATACAAAAATCAGCCAGACATGGTGGCGCACACCTGTAATACCAGCTACTCGGGAGGCTGAAACACAAGAATCGCTTGAATCTGGGAGGCAGAGGTTGCAGTGAGCTAAAATTGTGCTACTGCACTCCAGCCTGGGCAACAGAGTGAGACGCCATCTTAAATAAATAAATAAATAAATAAATAAATAAATAAATAATAAATAAATATTTTTTAAAAAGGGGAAAAAAAAAGACATGTATTCTCTCACAGTTCTGGAGCCCAGAAGTCTGAAATCAGTGTGGCCAGGGTTGGTTCCTTCTGGAGGCACTGAGGAAGAAGTTATTCCATGCCTCTCTTCTAGTCTCTGGTGGCTGCCATCAATCCTTGGTGCTCCTTGACTTGCAGACACATCATTCCAATCTCTGCCTCCATCTTTGCATTACCTCTTCTTCTCCTCTACATCTCCTTTATCCTTCTCTTCTCTTACAGGGACACCTGTCATTGGATTTATGGCCCACCCTAATCAAGGGTGTTGTCTCCTAGGAGCTTTGCCTTAATTACAGCTGCTAAAAGCCTTTTGTCAAAGAAGGTGACATCCACAGGTTCCAAGTGAACATATCTTTTTGGAGGCCACACTCAACCCACTACAGAGGGCATTCTCCAACTTAAAAGTCTTCAAAAGCTACTCATGGCCTTCAGAATAAAGTCCAAGCTCCAGTGATCAATTCCAGCCACACAGGATATGTCATACGCATTGACTCTCTCTGGAATTAGTCTCTTCCTTTCCGTAGGCTAAAATCCTTCAGAGGGCAAAACTCCGTCTCTACCAAAAATACAAAAATTAGCCACGTTTGGTAGCACTCACCTGTAGTCCCAGTTACTCAGGTGGCTGAGGCACAAGAATCACTTGAACCCAGGAGGCAGAGGTTGCAGTGAACTGAGATCGCACACTGCACTCCAGCCAGAGTGACAGAGCAAGACTCTGCCTTAAAAAATAAAAAATAAAAAATAAATCCTTCAGGGTTACATGCCTATTAGAATAGCCAAAATCAACTGGGCAAGGTGGCTCACGCCTTGCCTGAAATCCCAGCACTTTGGGAGGCTGAGGCGAGTGGATTGCCATGGCAACACAGCAAGATCCCATCTCTTGTTCGAAAAAAAAAAAAAAAAAAAAAAAGAGGCCGGGCACAGTGGCTCACACCTGTAATCCCAGCACTTTGGAAGGCCAAGGTGAGTGGATCATTTGAGGTCAGGAGTTCAAGACCAGCCTGGCGTACATGGTGAAACCCCATCTACTAAAAATACAAAAATTAGCCAGGCAGTAATGGCGCATTCCTGTAATCCCAGCTACTTGAGAGGCTGAGACAGGAGAATTGCTTGAGCCTGGGAGGTGAAGGTTGTGGTGAGCCGAGATTGCACCACTGTACTCCAGTCTGGGTGACAAAGTGAGACCCTGTATCAAAAAAAAAAAAAAAAAAAAAAAAAAAAATGCCCGAATCCAGAACACTGACAACACCAAATACTGGCAAGGATGTGGAGCAACAGGAAAAACTCTCATTTGTTGCTGGTGGAAATGCAAAAATGATACAGCCACTTTGGAAGACAGTTTGGTAGTTTCTTATAAAACTAAACATACTCTTTCAGCAATCATGTTCCTTGGTATTAACAAAGGAGGAGAAGACTTGTGTTCACATAAAAACCTGCAGACGGATGTTTATAGCAGTTTTATTCATAATTGCCCAAACTTGGAAGCAACCATAAACTGTGGTACATCCTGAAAGTGAAATATTATTCGGTGCAAAAAGAAATGAGCTATTAAGGCCGTGAAGAGACATGGGAGAAAACTTCAATGCATATGACTAAGTGAAAGAAGCCATGCAGAAAAGGCCACATACTATAGGATTCCAACTATAAGACATTCTGGAAAAGGGCGAAACTATGGAGACAGTAAAAAGATCAGTGGTTGCCAGGGGTTGTCGGAGAGGGAAGGATGAATAGGTGGAGCAGAAAAAGATTTTAGGTCAGTGAAAATATTCTGTAAGATACTACAATGGTGGACACATGTTACTCTTTTATCCAAACTCACAGACTGTATAAGATAACATCAAGAGTGAACTCTAATGTAAACCATGAACTTTGGGTAATGATGTTCAAGATAGGTCTATCAACTGTAACAAATATACCATCTATGTGTGAGGGCAGACAGTATATAGGAATTCTCCGTACCTTCCTCTCCATTTTGCTGTGAACCTAAAACTGCTCTAAAAAATTCTTTTAGGGTCGGGCGCGGTGGCTCACGCCTCTAATCCCAGCACTTTGGGAGGCCAAGGCAGGCGGATCACGAGGTCAGGAGATCGAGACCATCCCGGCAAACATGGTGACACCCCGTCTCTACTAAAAAATGCAAAAAAACTAGCCGGGCGTGGTGGCAGGCGCCTGTAGTCCCAGCTTCTCGGGAGGCTGAGGCAGGAGAATGGCGTGAACCCGGGAGGCGGCGGAGCTTGCAGTGAGCGGAGATCGCACCACTGCACTCCAGCCTGGGCAACGGAGCGAGACTCCGTCTCAAAAAAAAAAAAAATTCTTTTAGTCCGGGTGCTGTGGCTCACGCCTGTAATCCCAGCACTTTAGGAGGCCAAGGTGGGTGAATCACTGGAAACCAGGAGTTTGAGGCCAGCCTGAGCAACACAGCAAAACCCCGTCACCACCAAAAAAAAAAAAAAAAAAGCAAAAATTAACCAAGTGTGGTGGCTTGCGCCTGTGGTCCTAGGTACTTGGGAGGCTGAGGTGGGAGATTTGCTTGAGCCCGGGAGGTGGAGGTTGCAGTGAAGTGAGATTGCACCACTGCACTCTAGCCTGGGCCACTGAGTGAGACCCTGAAGAAGGAAGGAAGGAAGAAGGAAGGAAGGAAGGAAGGAGGGAAGGAGGGAGGCAGGGAGGGAAGGAGGGAAGGAGAAAAGAAAAGAAAAGAAAAGAAAAGAAAAGAAAAATTATCTTTTAAAAATATCCTTCAGGTCGGTGGCTCACGCCTGTAATCCCAACACTTTGAGAGGCCGAGGCAGGTGGATCGCCTGACCAGCCTGACCAACATGGAGAAACCCCGTCTCTACTAAAAATATATAAAAAAAAAAAAAAAGAAAAAGAAAAAAGGCATGGCAGCACATGCCTATAATCCCAGCTACTCAGGAGGCTGAGGCAGGAGAATCGCTTGAACCAGGGAGGCAGAGGTTGCAGTGAGCTGAGATCGCGCCATTGCACTCCAGTCTGGTCAACAGGAATGAAACTCCGTCTCAAAATAAATAAATAAATAAACAAACAAATAAATAAATAAAATATCTTTCAGGCTGAGCGTGGTGGCTCACACCTGTAATCCCAGCACTTTGGGAGACCGAGGTGGGAGGATCACTTGAGGTCACGAGTTCGAGACCAGCCTGGCCAACATGGAGAAACCCCGTCTCTACCAAAAATACAAAAATTAGCCAGGCGTGATGGTGTGAGCCTGTAATCCCAGCTACTGGGGAGGCTGAGGCAGGAGAATCACTTGACCCTGGAAGGCGGAGGTTGCAGTGAGCCGAGATCATGCCACTGCACTCCAGCCTGGGCAACAAGAGCGAAGCAATAAATAAATAAAAGCAATAAATAAAATAATAAAGAAATAAAGAAATAAAACAAAATAAAAATAAAAATATCCTTCAGAGTTAGTTCAAATGTTACCTCAGCCTCCCAGGCAGCTGGCATTACAGGTGCCCACTACCACACCAGCTAATTTTTGTATTTTTAGTAGAGATGGGGTTTCACCACGTTGGCCAGGCTGGTCTTGAATTCCTGACCTCAAGTGATCCACCCGCCTTGGCCTCCCAAAGTGCTGGAATTACAGACGTGAGCCATCGCTCCCACCTTGAATTACTTTTTCTTTCCATTGTGATTCAATAGCATTTTATTTTTGTTACTGGTGTTATTTTTGTTTATTGTTATTTGCTACTTTTGTTATAGCACACTGGCTGTCTTTTCTCTAGAAGGCAATACAAGGCCGGCACAGTGGCGCACGCCTGTAGTCCCAGCTACTGGGAGGCTGAGGCAGGAGGATCGCTGGAGTCCAGGAGGTTGAGGCTGCAGTGAGCCGTGATCGCGCCACTGCACTCCAGCCTGGGTGACAGAGGGAGAACCTGCCTCAAAATAAATAAACAAATAGCAATACGACAATAGGATATTGGCTCTGGAATTGAGAATCTTAGTGCCAGCTCTGTTACTCAGTAGCTGTATAATACTGGGTAAGTGAATTTTCACACTTTGAAAACCAGCTTCCTCATCTGCAAAATCGAGCCAATAATAATCCCTAACTCATGAGACTGTGAGCAGATTAAAGGAGATAGTGTCTGAAAAGCATCTGACACAGTAGGTGCCTCTTTCGCTAGACCAAGGGTTCTTAACCTGGAGTTCATGGACCCTTAGGGGATACATGGATGAGCTTCAGGGGATCTAAGAATCTAAAGTAACATTTTGCATGTCAATATATGCATATTATTATTATTTCTGGGAAGAAGGTCCATAGCTTTCATTAGCACCTTTAAGGGTTTGTGAATCAAAAAAGTTACTCTGCGGTACCCTTGGGCAGAAAAAACAAACAAAAAAGGTTAGACAACTCGATGGTAGACCTTGAGGGATTAGAGCCAGCCTTTCAGGGTTTAATAGGTTCTTTCTCATGCATACGTAGTTTCTAATGTTCACAATAGCCCCTTGAAGGAGGTGTTAGCGCACCTATTTTTCAGATGCCGGAACTAAGAAACGAACTGATTTGTAATAGACGGAGTTCCTAACCAATGCAAATATTATTGAAGACTTTTCTAGGCCAAAACCGAGCTAGGCTCTGGGAACCGAATTCCAGTCAGAACTCAGCACCACAGAGGCCTCCGTCTTCCCTGGTTTGCATCCCCAGCTCACTCTGCGCCTCCGGAACGTTTCATAGATTTTTGCTGAGTGAAATCAACTTACCGCCGCCGCCGCCGAAAAACTCCCGGGGCACAGAGCTCCGCCCCCACCGGGCCAGGCCCCACCCCCTCTGCGGTCGGTATTGTCCGATGGTTCCCGGCGTCCCTCGGCTTCCCTCGGTAGTTTCCGGCAATGGTCGAGAGTTTCTAACGTGCCCCCTTGTTGTCTCTCGGCCGCCGTCCTCTCAACCACCGCCCCCCTTTTCGGCTCCCTCTCCCCCTTCCCGTTCCCCCAGTCAGCCTGGCCCTGCTGGCGCCTCCGGCGCTACGGGCTGGGCAAGATGGCGGCCTTCGGGATCTTGAGCTACGAACACCGGCCCCTGAAGCGGCCGCGGCTGGGGCCTCCCGATGTTTACCCTCAGGACCCCAAACAGAAGGAGGTGCGTTCGAAAATCGGGGCTCTGGAAGGGCCGGGGGCACGCGGTCAGCCTAGGAGGAGGCATTGACGTCTGGGAATGGGGGGCGGGGCGGTTCGGTGAGAGCGAAAGTCCCGAAAGGGGGAAGAGTAAAGTGGGCTGGCGTGGGAGGGCAGGACGGGGCGCGGTGGGGGGTTCCAAGGTATGAATAGGGGGTGGTGTAGGGGCCGCACCAGAAGCGCCCGCCTCCACACACATCTCAGAAAGTTGTCTGAGACAGCTTGGTGGGGTACGGCTGCTCGGATGTTCGCAAGAGAAGAGTGATGTTTGAGGGCGCCCTGGGTGATTGGGAATCGTAGTGACCATGGGGGTGACGGTGGGGTCCAAGTGAATGTAAGGGCCCAGCTTTAAGTAACGATCTGTGCTACACGGAACCCTCCTCCTGCCCTTTCACCTTGTTCCTTCGCTTCTCCTGCCCTACTCTCCCATCCCCTCCCCCTCCCCCTAAGGAAAAAACAACTAAACGCCGCTTTCCTGCCTCAGGATGAACTGACGGCCTTGAATGTAAAACAAGGTTTCAATAACCAGCCTGCTGTCTCTGGGGATGAACATGGCAGTGCCAAGAACGTCAGCTTCAATCCTGCCAAGGTGAGACAACTCTGCCAGGCTGAAGGAAAAGGCTGGAGGAATCTGAGAAGGAGCAAAGGCCCTGGGTAGGGAAGACTTATAGGGACAACCTAAGTGGCTGAGTTTGCCTTCATGACCTAATGCTGTCTCATTGGCATTTGCCCAGCAAAAGGCAGGCCACCTGTCTGCCCCTTCTTCCCACCCTGAGGTACAGTTTTCTTCCCTCAGATCAGTTCCAACTTCAGCAGCATTATTGCAGAGAAGTTACGTTGTAATACCCTCCCTGACACTGGTCGCAGGAAGCCCCAAGTGAACCAGAAGGACAACTTCTGGCTGGTGACTGCACGATCCCAGAGTGCCATTAATACTTGGTTCACTGACTTGGCTGGCACCAAGCCACTCACGCAACTAGCCAAAAAGGTAAGGTACTGTTTCCTGTCCTTCAGGCCAAGGAGGGAGCATAGGGTACCAAGTATCCTCCTATTCCCATATTAAGCTACATGGGTGTCAGCTCATGGGGATAATAGAGACCTCACTATTTGCAATGTCCATCCAGGTCCCCATTTTCAGTAAGAAGGAAGAAGTGTTTGGGTACTTAGCCAAATACACAGTGCCTGTGATGCGGGCTGCCTGGCTCATTAAGATGACCTGTGCCTACTATGCAGCAATCTCTGAGACCAAGGTTAAGAAGAGACATGTTGACCCTTTCATGGGTGAGTAACTCCTAACACCAGGTGTGCGGCTGATGGCTTCAAGGAGGGATAGAGACACCCTTGCAAACATCCTCCTTCTTAATCTAGATTCCTTGTTTCTGCTTGTTTCTTGCATTTGCTTGATCAGTAAACACTGAGAAATTTGAGTGTCTACTGTGCACATATACTGGTCTACAAAAACGTCCAGTGCATAATCTCTGCCCCTAGGATACTAGTAGTCTAACAGGGCTGCTAAGGTATATGTACAAATAACATAATTAAATATAGAAATTGAGGTGAGAATGTCAAGCTAGAACAGAAGGTTCTTTTTTTTTTTTTTTTTTTGAGGCGGAGTCACAGCTCTGCCCGCCCAGGCTGGAGTGCAGTGGCGAGGATCTCCAGCTCACTGCAGAAATGCGCCTCGGGTTCACGCCATTCTCCACCCTCCAGCCTCCCGAGTAGCTGGGACTACAGGCGCCCGCCACTGCGCCCAGCTAGTTTTTTGTATTTTTTAGTAGAGACGGAGTTTCACCGTGTTAGCCAGGATGGTCTCGATCTCCTGACCTTGTGATCCGCCCGTCTCGGCCTCCCAAAGTGCTGGGATTACAGGCTTGAGCCACCGCGCCCGGCCAAGCAGAAGGTTCTTTGAGTGGACAAAAGATTACTTTCTTATGGGGATACCCAGAAAGGCTTTAGGAAGGTGGGATTTGACTAGAGACAAAGGATGAACTGAATTTACAAATATGATGGGTGATTGGGAGTGGGGGTAAGGTATTCTAAGTAGAAGGATATTCTTTTTTTTTTTTTTTTTTTTGAGACAGAGTCTTGCTCTGTCACCCAGGCTAGAGTGCAGTGGCAGGATCTTGGCTCACTGCAACCTCCACCTCCCGGGTTCAAGTGATTATCCTGTCTCAGCCTCCCAAGTAGCTGGGATTACAGGTGCCCACCCCTGCGCCCGGCTAGTTTTTGTATTTTTAGTAGAGACGGGGTTTCACCATCTTGGCCAGGCTGGTCTCGAACTCCTGACCTCGTGATCCACCTCAGCCTCCCAAAGTGCTGGGATTACAGGCGTGAGCCACTGCACCGGCCAGTAGAAGGAAATTCTAAGCAGAAGGATAGTATCAAATAGCCCTTTTTCCCTGTTTCCTCCAGAATGGACTCAGATCATCACCAAGTACTTATGGGAGCAGTTACAGAAGATGGCTGAATACTACCGGCCAGGGCCTGCAGGAAGTGGGGGCTGTGGTTCCACGATAGGGCCCTTGCCCCATGATGTAGAGGTGGCAATCCGGCAGTGGGATTACACTGAGAAGCTGGCCATGTTCATGTTTCAGGTAGGGAGTAGGGCATGCTGTGTGGGGCATTGGGTTGAGCCTGAACTTGTACTCTGCCAATAGAGAACAGAATCTGCTTGCCACCTTGCCCCAGTTGTGGTTCTCTTCATCTTTTCATTTACTTTATCTGCTTCATCTCTAATAGTCCCCTCTTCCCTCCCCTGGTACCCATAGGATGGAATGCTGGACAGACATGAGTTCCTGACCTGGGTGCTTGAGTGTTTTGAGAAGATCCGCCCTGGAGAAGATGAATTGCTTAAACTGCTCCTGCCCCTTCTTCTCCGAGTAAGGCTTGGAATTTTGGTGGTGGTGGGGCAGGGGGAGTCTAAGAAGGATTTAAGGAAGAATAAAATGTCACAGCAGGGTCCCCTGGAGAGAACTAGGGGCTCTGATGGTCATGTCTTCACAGTACTCTGGGGAATTTGTTCAGTCTGCGTACCTGTCCCGCCGCCTTGCCTACTTTTGTACACGGAGACTGGCCCTGCAGCTAGATGGTGTGAGCAGTCACTCATCTCATGTTATATCTGCTCAGTCAACAAGCTCGCTACCCACCACCCCTGCTCCTCAGCCCCCAACTAGCAGCACCCCCTCGACTCCCTTTAGTGACCTGCTTATGTGCCCTCAGCACCGGCCCCTGGTTTTTGGCCTCAGCTGTATCCTACAGGTAGGTACTAGGCGGGCCCAAGGAAGCATTGAGAGATAACCTGAGAAGAATCGGGTGCCCATCCCAGAGTATAGGGGTAATTCCAAATTGGATGTGGGAGTAGGTGCTGAGTACTTGCTTGGAGGTGGTTGTTTCTTGGTAATGGGGTGTTAGTCCCCTTTGGGGGTTTTGACCAGCCTCTCTCTCCCTTCCAGGGCTAAATAGTAGGCCCAGAGCCTTTTAGGAAAGTGAGTGAAGGGAGGGGATCGGGGTGGAGTGATGCCTGTCTTGGGGGCCCAGTCAGAATAACTTTGGATCTGGAATCTACGGGTTTGGTCTTAGAATGGGATTCCAGAGGGGTAGCCATGTGAACGAGTTGGACTTAGCTGTTTCTATCTGGCAGACCATCCTCCTGTGTTGTCCTAGTGCCTTGGTTTGGCACTACTCACTGACTGATAGCAGAATTAAGACCGGCTCACCACTTGACCACTTGCCTATTGCCCCCTCCAACCTGCCCATGCCAGAGGGTAACAGTGCCTTCACTCAGCAGGTATGTCTGACCACTCGCCTGGTACTCTCAGATTGGGCTATGAGGCTAAAGTGCTCTCTCAGAAATAGTGATTTGGAGTCTGGTACTATTCTTCTAGCCTGGGGCTCTGGCCTTTTGTATGCCTTGGTACATCCTTATAGCCTTCCTTTTTAACATTGCAGGTCCGTGCAAAGTTGCGGGAGATCGAGCAGCAGATCAAGGAGCGGGGACAGGCAGTTGAAGTTCGCTGGTCTTTCGATAAATGCCAGGAAGCTACTGCAGGTATGTGTCGGAGAACAGATAATAGGAAGTATGTTTGAGGAAAGGATGGAGATAGTAAGGACATGTAGATCTGAGAGCCAGAATGCCCTGGGCCTCTAGTTCAGTCCCCTTTACCACTTTTCCTCCTTAGGCTTCACCATTGGACGGGTGCTTCATACTTTGGAAGTGCTGGACAGCCATAGTTTTGAGCGCTCTGACTTCAGCAACTCTCTTGACTCACTTTGTAACCGAATCTTTGGATTGGGGCCTAGCAAGGATGGGCATGAGGTAAGCGAAAAGGGGAATAGAAGGAGCAAAAAACATTGCAAGAGCAATAATATATCTGAGGGGAAGTCATGGTGAGGCATTGAAAGCAGAGCATATCTGCAGAAATGATCTTACTGGGCCCAGAATGTTTTATGATGGAGTGCAGTCTTCAGGAAATTGGAACTCATTTCTTTGTCCCCACCCCTACCTTACTCCTCCCTCTCTTCCTTTGGTCTCCAGATATCCTCAGATGATGATGCTGTGGTGTCATTGCTATGTGAATGGGCTGTCAGCTGCAAGCGTTCTGGTCGGCATCGTGCTATGGTGGTAGCCAAGCTCCTGGAGAAGAGACAGGCGGAGATTGAGGCTGAGGTTAGAGGGCAGAGATAAGAGAATGAGATTGGCCAATGGGAAGGAATTTACTGGGGTTGGAGACCAAGAGATGGAGGTGGTGGAGGGACTAGAGTTGAAGGTGTGAGAACAGAGTAAAGAAGTGGAAGAGAACCTAAAGGCAAAGTTACGGACATGAGGTGAAAGTAGAGAAGAGTGGATTGTTATCAGAATTAGAGATAACATCAAGGCTTCAGTTGGGAGGTGGTAAAGAAGATGGAGGTCAGCAGGGGAATGAAAATGAAAAGCATGGGGTAGAGGTCAAGCAGGTAGTAGTTTAAGGCCTACACATTGAGGAGTGAAGAAGCAGGTAAAAGTCAGTTCTACAATTTGTTCTGTCATCTTGCAGCGTTGTGGAGAATCAGAAGCCGCAGATGAGAAGGGTTCCATCGCCTCTGGCTCCCTTTCTGCTCCTAGTGCTCCCATTTTCCAGGATGTCCTCCTGCAGTTTCTGGATACACAGGCTCCCATGCTGAGTACGGACCCCTACCACTCTCTAGTTGCGTCTGCCTAGACTCAGTTACCCGCCACTGTCATCAAAAAGTATATTTCTCTCTTGGGCTCTATGCAGAATGACTTTTAGATGTAGTTCTAGTGATCCTCTTTAACTGATCATCTTACAGTTAAAGTAGAGAAATACAGAGAAGGATTAAAACAAGAGCTTGTGATTGAAGCATTTTCACTGCGTAAATCGCAACAAAGATATTACATTCCTTTCTGAGATGGTGTGTGGGGCAGCATGTGGGGTAACCAACCACACTTTGTCCCTCGACAGTTTCTGGGATTTTTATTTTATCACTCCTATTAATTGCCTTAGGTGTGTCCCTCTCTCTTTTGGCCCAACTTTTTGTGTTCTCCTAACTCATGTTTCCTCATTCCCTTCCTCCAGCGGACCCCCGAAGTGAGAGTGAGCGGGTGGAATTCTTTAACTTAGTACTGCTGTTCTGTGAACTGATTCGACATGATGTTTTCTCCCACAACATGTATACTTGCACTCTCATCTCCCGAGGGGACCTTGCCTTTGGAGCCCCTGGTCCCCGGCCTCCCTCTCCCTTTGATGATCCTGCCGATGACCCAGAGCACAAGGAGGCTGAAGGCAGCAGCAGCAGCAAGCTGGAGGTGAGTGGGCTTTTCCTTGCCCTAGATCGTTTCTTCTGACATTTCTATCTTCATGGCTCCCAGAGGCCTCTAAGAGCGTCTTTTGCGTGGGGCAGGGGGGTAGTATTTTCTTAGCACTTGGTGATTGACCAAGCACTATCACATCAATTGTTTCATTGGTTCCTCCCATCAGCCTTGTGAGGTACTCTTGTCCCCATTTTCAAGCTGAAGGAAGCAGAGGCCTATACTGGTTAAGTGATTGGATGACTTGACTCCAGATCCTGTGCTTTCCACAATCTGGTCTTCTCTCTCCAATTCCCCCGTGAAGTTTTCTAGATGGTGGGAGCCGCTCCCTAGGGCTAAAGCAACTTTGCTTATGTTCTATGCCCTCAGGATCCAGGGCTTTCAGAATCTATGGACATTGACCCTAGTTCCAGTGTGCTCTTTGAGGACATGGAGAAGCCTGATTTCTCAGTAAGTTCAATCCTGAGCGTGGCAGAATCTGGCTCCTTTGATCTTCCCATTATGCCTGCGTTTGGCATTTCTTTACCCCCGCTCATCCCCTTTCCTTCTTCTCATGTTCTGCCTTCTCACCTTTCTCTCAGTTGTTCTCCCCTACTATGCCCTGTGAGGGGAAGGGCAGTCCATCCCCGGAGAAGCCAGATGTCGAGAAGGAGGTGAAGCCCCCACCCAAGGAGAAGATCGAAGGGACCCTTGGGGTTCTTTATGACCAGCCACGACACGTGCAGTATGCCACCCACTTTCCCATCCCCCAGGTACTGTTCCCCAGCACCTTGTGATGATCTGTTTTGAACCTAGATTGCTGTCCAAGGAATTTGCTGAGGGGTTGGAGCTGTTCCTGAGGATGTGGGTTGGGAAAGGGAAGGGCTTTAGCGTGTGGATGCTGAGGGGTGTGGAGCATGATTTCAAGAGGAGGGAAGGAGATCGGTGCTGGAGTCTGATGGTGCTGCTGGGATGCAGGAGGAGTCATGCAGCCATGAGTGCAACCAGCGGTTGGTCGTACTGTTTGGGGTGGGAAAGCAGCGAGATGATGCCCGCCATGCCATCAAGAAAATCACCAAGGATATCCTGAAGGTTCTGAACCGCAAGGGGACAGCAGAAACTGGTGGGTTTGAGGCTCCTTAAACAGATCTCCCCCAAAGAGTGCCCTAGTCAGTCTTCCCTTCCCCAGCATAGGGAACTCCCCAGTCATGTCCCAATGTCCTGTCTCTTGGAGTCTCCTGAGAGCTCTAGTCCTTTTGAAACTTCCCCCCTCATTCCCCCCCTCTACAGACCAGCTTGCTCCTATTGTGCCTCTGAATCCTGGAGACCTGACATTCTTAGGTACCTCACAGTAAGCCCCATACTGCCCTCCCTCCCTCTCCCTTCCCTCCCTCAACCTAGCACCTCCCTGTACATATTCCTTTAAGGTCCACATAGTCTGTGGTCCTCTAAACCTTTGCTTCACTGTCCCCTTCCCTTCATTCCTCCCCCATCCCTTCCTTGACCCTCCCTTCCCTGTTTCCCTCTTCCTTCCTTCCCTCCCTCCCTCCTTCCCTCTCTCCCTCCCTCCCTCCCTCCCATAGCCTTCTCTCCATACCCCACTCCCCACCCCTAGTCAACTAGTTATCTTCCCTATCTTGACTGGTCCCTTTCAACTGTCCCCTCAGGTGGGGAGGATGGGCAGAAGCGGCGACGCAACCGGCCTGAAGCCTTCCCCACTGCTGAAGATATCTTTGCTAAGTTCCAGCACCTTTCACATTATGACCAACACCAGGTCACGGCTCAGGTGTGGGCCTAAGCCCAGCCCCTTTCCCACATTCTGGCCTCCTCTCCTGTTTTCCTTTTCTTCCCTATCTTCTCCCCGCTAGGCAGGCTAAGCCTCCTGGTCTCATCCCCTTCCACTGTCATCCTTTCCTGCTTCCCTGGTTCTTTCTTCTCTCCACTCCCGTCTCACTCCCACTGCCCTTATCAGGTCTCCCGGAATGTTCTGGAGCAGATCACGAGCTTTGCCCTTGGCATGTCATACCACTTGCCTCTGGTGCAGCATGTGCAGTTCATCTTCGACCTCATGGAATATTCACTCAGCATCAGTGGCCTCATCGACTTTGCCATTCAGGTGGGGAAGTTGGGGAGATGAGGGTGGAGGAAGGAGTTCATGCCATATAGGGGCTATGGAGGGTCATAAGGACAGGGGTAAATGCTCCAGCCAGTTTCCCAGGCTATTTGAAGGGGCAGAAAGACTAGCACGGGGGAAGTGGAACATGAGCTGAGACTGTAGGAATAGAGACAAGTGCTCCCTGGGGAGGCCAAGAGGCAGATTAGAGCATTGGACACAGACCGTCCTTCCACTGTGGAGTTCATAGAACTGTATCCTGGATACTGGTTAGAGGTGGTGTTGATAGACTAAAGGACCGTGGCATAGGGTAACGAGCCCTTCTATCCTGAGGTGGCTCCAGCAGGAAGGGGCTCAGGCCCAGCCTTGCCAGCATCCGCACAGGAAGGTGGGTTCTATGTAACATGAGGGGCCTCTTTGCATTTCTCACCCCTGTTCACTCTGCTAGCTGCTGAATGAACTGAGTGTAGTTGAGGCTGAGCTGCTTCTCAAATCCTCGGATCTGGTGGGCAGCTACACTACTAGCCTGTGCCTGTGCATTGTGGCTGTCCTGCGGCACTATCATGCCTGCCTCATCCTCAACCAGGACCAGATGGCACAGGTCTTTGAGGGGTAAGCAGGACGTTGGAATAACTGAAACAAAGCTCTGGCGAATGCTGGTGGAAGTGGCCTGGGAAGAGCATGCACTTCCTCATACTCTGGGGAAGTGCCTGCCACTCAGATGGGAAAGGAATGGTATTTCCCAGAGGCTTGAATCTGTTTGGAGGAGCCCGCATACCATCTGCTGACCCTCCCAACCTTGCTTCTTCATGCAGGCTGTGTGGTGTTGTGAAGCATGGGATGAACCGGTCCGATGGCTCCTCTGCAGAGCGCTGTATCCTTGCT
Organism: Papio anubis; assembly: GCF_008728515.1. Taxonomy (NCBI): domain Eukaryota; kingdom Metazoa; phylum Chordata; class Mammalia; order Primates; family Cercopithecidae; genus Papio; species Papio anubis. Next base: position 80,537,872 of record NC_044996.1, on the reverse strand, counting down.
TATCTCTATGATCTGTACACCTCCTGTAGCCATTTAAAGAACAAATTTGGGGAGCTCTTCAGGTAAGAGCGGTGGAAGGTAAGGGGTAGCAAGTGGGACCTACTCCCTTCTTCCCATAACCACCCAACTCAGGAGGAGAGCATGGCCCGGGACCCTGCTGCCTGTCTAGGGTCATTTGTGGACTGTGTCCTCCACATACTGTTGTGTTACCAAGAGTGGGCCCTCTTCCTCAGCAGGCTTGCCCCCCACCTATATCTGTGGGGCCCAAACTCTTCCCCCTCTTCCTCGCTGCCTTCAGAGGCCCCAGTTCCTTATTCCCATGTGGTTCCTTTCCTGCCCAGTCCGTTTTGTCCCATCTCCCTTTTCTTGTCCCAAGATCCTTCATCCCTCACTTTCTCCTTTTTTTCTTTTCTCCCATTTCCTGACCATCCCTCGACCTCAGCAGACCTTCTTCAACACTACTATCTCCTTTCCTCCATCCCTGCAGCGACTTTTGCTCAAAGGTGAAGAACACCATCTACTGCAACGTGGAGCCATCGGAATCAAATATGCGCTGGGCACCTGAGTTCATGATTGACACTCTAGAGAACCCTGCAGCTCACACCTTCACCTACACAGGGCTAGGCAAGAGTCTTAGTGAGAACCCTGCTAACCGCTACAGCTTTGTCTGCAATGCCCTTATGCACGTCTGTGTGGGGCACCATGATCCCGATAGGTATGGGGTGTACTGAGTGAGGAAGGGCACCATGCCCCCACCTGAGATAGGGAGGGCTGAGGTATCTGGGAGGTACTACAACCTTGATTATATACTGGGGCAGAGATGAGAAGTTAATGGGTCTGAGGTTTTGTGGAGCAAGGTTTTCCTGAGGGCATTTGTACTTTTCCCTAGGGTGAATGACATCGCAATCCTGTGTGCAGAGCTGACCGGCTATTGCAAGTCACTGAGTGCAGAATGGCTAGGAGTGCTTAAGGCCTTGTGCTGCTCCTCTAACAATGGCACTTGTGGTTTCAACGACCTCCTCTGCAATGTAGATGTGAGACTTGGGGTGGGGTCTTGCTAGTGGAGCAGTGACCAGGGCAGGGGCTGGTCATGATCCTCTGACCAGGGACAGAGTTCCATAGAGTGGAGGCACACTGCTTTGAGTGGGCCTCCACTCTGAGTCGTGGTGTCTGTCTGTTTTTTCCTCCAGGTCAGTGACCTGTCTTTTCATGACTCGTTGGCTACTTTTGTTGCCATCCTCATCGCTCGGCAGTGTTTGCTCCTGGAAGATCTGATTCGCTGTGCTGCCATCCCTTCACTCCTTAATGCTGGTGAACTACCAATCTGTAACCCCTAGCATTTCTAGACCTCAAATTTCAATACACACTGGACGGCCATCCTCTCATTGTTCACTGTGGGAGACCTTGCTGCGGCTCCCTGGCCTTCCCCAGAAGGCCAGTCCTTTGGTATGCTGAAGGCTAGAAGGAACCTGTTTTTTAGCCCTGGATTTGCAGCCCTGACCTTTCCAATTTCTGACCCTTCGACTGCATAACAGTTCTCTGCTCTACCTCGCTTTCAATATTATCTTGCTTTTTCTCCTTTCACTTTACCTCATCTTCTCTCCCATGCCCCTGCCATACACTTGCATGCATGCAGGCACGCACACATACAAACCCACATGCAGTTCAGCTTCATCCTTCCCAGATCTGTTTTGTCTTCCTTTTAGCTTGTAGTGAACAGGACTCTGAGCCAGGGGCCCGGCTTACCTGCCGCATCCTCCTTCACCTTTTCAAGACACCGCAGCTCAATCCTTGCCAGTCTGATGGAAGTAAGTGACCCTGATCTGAACCAGCCAACAGTAGAAAGTGTGGTTCCCCTGCCTCCATGGATTCCACTTTTGCTTCCCCTGACTTCATCGCCTTCCCCAGACAAGCCTACAGTAGGAATCCGCTCCTCCTGTGACCGCCACCTGCTGGCTGCCTCCCAGAACCGCATCGTGGATGGAGCTGTGTTTGCTGTTCTCAAGGCTGTGTTTGTACTTGGTACGGGGGTAGGAAGGGAGTGGTGCCAGAAGTGTGTATAGGGTGGAGTGCCAGCTAAACTACAAGGGACAGTCTTTCTCCCTTCTGAAGGTGGTCTCTCTGACCTTTCGGGAGGAGGGGAGGGAGAGAAGTATATTTCTGTCCCATAGGGCAGGATTTGGTGTGTTTCTGCCTCTGTGGGCCCAGGGTGGGTCTCCACACAGTGTTCCAATCTCACTCTGCCCTCCCTATCTCCCACCCGTGAACCACAGGGGATGCGGAACTGAAAGGTTCAGGCTTCACTGTGACAGGAGGAACAGAAGAACTTCCAGAGGAGGAGGGAGGAGGTGGCAGTGGTGGTCGGAGGCAGGGTGGCCGCAACATCTCTGTGGAGACAGCCAGTCTGGATGTCTATGCCAAGTACGTGCTGCGCAGCATCTGCCAACAGGTCAGTCTCACCTTCCTCTCACACCTCCTAAATGCCTCTGTGTAATATAGTCCTGTTTCCAGCCCATGATCACACCACCTCCCTACTATACATTGTGTTCCTTACCAACTCCAGCCCATCCCCCATATTCCTAACCCCCTCACTGGTTGCTCCCAGTCCCTGATTGTCAGCTTCCTCAGGAATGGGTAGGAGAACGTTGCCTTAAGTCGCTGTGTGAGGACAGCAATGACTTGCAAGACCCAGTGTTGAGTAGTGCCCAGGCGCAGCGCCTCATGCAGCTCATCTGCTACCCACATCGACTGCTGGACAATGAGGATGGGGAAAACCCCCAGCGGCAGCGCATAAAGCGCATTCTCCAGGTAGGCCAAGGCTGTGGGGGCCGCAGAGGAAGCAGTGGGCCCAATCTGGGGAGAAACAATAGGAACCTTGAGAAAAGGAGAGGGGGAGTTAAGTAGAGAGGAAGACAGACAAGGATATAGTGGAGGGGAGAGGTAGCGAGAGAAACACGGCTCCAGCATGGGCTGAGGAGTAAGTCCAATAGGGTCTAGACTCCAGTGTAAGAGTATTAGGTGAGGGCATAGCTATCTGGAATGAATCTAGCTTATCAATGGGAAGCATAGCATCTGGGAGGCCTAGGCGTGGGCCTTGTATATTTGGCATTTTGGCCATGGCTCAGAACTGAATAGTAATGGCTACTACTTGCTGAGCATGTGTTTTGTGCCAGGTACTGTGCTAGGTACTCCGCACACATTTCCTCATTTAATCTTTATGACCCTATGAAGTAGATGAGCCTCCCTGTTTGACCGATGAGGAAACTGAGGCTTGAAGAGGTTAAGTAACTTGTCTAAGGTCACATAGCTGGTAAGTTTAGAGTCAATATGTGAACCTAGACATGTCTGTGCACTTTCCACTTCACATTGCCTCACACCTTCAGATGACCAGAGAGTGGAAAAATAAAGCCGTTGCGGAAAAGCTAAAGGAATAAGGTCTCTTCAGCCCAGAAGAGACAGTGTCGAAGAGAGATTAGCTAACAGTAGCCTTCTGGTCTCTACAGGACTTTGAGAGATTGTCTTATAAAGGTCCTGTCAGGGACTTTGAGCAGTTGGTCTAAAACGAGAGAAGCAGGCTTCGACTTTAACATCAAGGATTTCAAGGTTAAGCATTAAGCAGAACTTCCTGATACGAAGGGATGGGAAAGATGTGAAATCTTTCCTGAACTGTTTTAAAAATTGGAAAGATTTTCAACTAGTTTGGACTATTTAAATATAGTCTTTTTTTTTTTTTTTTTTTTTTTTTTGAGACGGACTCTTGCTCTTGTCACCCAGGCTGGAGTGCAGTGGCGCGATCTCAGCTCACTGCAACCTCTGCCTCCCAAGTTCAAGCGATTGTCCTGCCTCAGCCTCCTGAGTAACTGGGATTACAGGCGCCCACCACCACGCCCGGCTAATTTTTGTATTTTTAGTAGAGATGGGGTTTTGCCATGTTGGCCAGGCTGATCTCGAACTCCTAACCTCAGGTGATCCGCCTGCCTCAGCCTCCCTAAATGTAGTCTTTCTTAAAGATGGGGACATAGAGGTCCCTTTCAGACCTCCAGGAGTCTGTGATTCAATGTTGCAGGAGAACAGGAATTGGCCTCAGATTGGTGGGTAGCTGGGGGTAACACGATGATTACTAGCCTGGGTGTGGGGCCTCTATCACAGAACTTGGACCAGTGGACCATGCGCCAGTCTTCCCTGGAGCTGCAGCTCATGATCAAGCAGACCCCTAACAATGTGAGTAGTGCCTGGACCCTCCCTTTCCTGTGTTCACGTTCAGCTCCATGTGTCAGGGAGGCGGTCCACCACAGAAGAACCTAGATCCTACCCTTGGGCTCTTGAGCTGAGAGATAAGAGGGGATGGGAAAATGGTGAACAAGTGGAGCTGATGATAAGGGAAATGGGTTGAGAGTGTTGGAGCTCTGAGCTGTGGGGAAGCTTGGTGGTGGTGGTGGTGGTGGAGCCTGTTTATCTGGCCATAGATGTAAGGAGGTATGTAAAGGAGAAGACAATGAGGAATTGGAGAAATACGGAGGTACTAGAGGACATGAGTCCCAACAGAGTTGGGTTCCTATCTCCCCATCAACCTCCGCCAGTGCTGTCCTTCTCCCTCATCTCCCATCTCTCCTACCATCTGCTTTCCTTCACCCTTAGCTACCTATTTTAGCACTTCTGTGCCTTTCATCCTCCCCAGGAGATGAACTCCCTCTTGGAGAACATTGCCAAGGCCACAATCGAGGTTTTCCAACAGTCAGCAGAGACAGGGTCATCTGGAAGTACTGCAAGCAACATGCCCAGCAGCAGCAAGACCAAGCCTGTGCTCAGGTCGGATAGAAACATGTTAGGGCCCATCCCCTTAGGAATTTCTCTGCTGGTAGCATGAGTGATGTCAGATGCGTGGAGATACCAGCATGTCCATCAGGGAAAGGAGAGGATGGATTGTTCCAGCCTTGCCTGGCTCCCCTGTGACCCTGTGTCCTCTGTTCTCCAGCTCTCTAGAGCGCTCTGGTGTATGGCTGGTGGCCCCCCTCATTGCTAAACTGCCCACCTCAGTCCAGGGACATGTGTTAAAGGCTGCTGGGGAGGAATTGGAGAAGGGTCAGCACCTGGGTTCCTCTTCACGCAAAGAACGTGATCGACAAAAGCAGAAGAGGTAAAGGGGCGTAGGGAGTGGACCAAGATTGAGAGGTAGAAAGGAGAAAAGGCAGGCCTGGGGAAGAATAAAATTGGGGCTAAGGAGAAGCATCATAGGAAAGTGGAAAATCAGAGGATAAGAGTGGGCATGGCTGAGCAAGAGGCTAGGTCTTAGGAGAGTAGAGTCTGGAGAATGAGGTTGGAAGTTGACTCCCAACCCACAGTCTCCCTTTTGTCCTCTTCTCTCCTCTCCTCTTCTTCTCTTCTCTTCTCTTCTCTTCTCTTCTCTTCTCTTCTCTTCTCTTCTCTTCTCTCTCTTGTCTCTAGCATGTCCCTGTTGAGCCAGCAGCCCTTCTTATCACTGGTACTAACATGTCTGAAAGGGCAGGATGAACAACGTGAGGGACTCCTTACCTCCCTCTACAGCCAGGTGCACCAGGTACAGATCTCTGGGCCATGGAGGTGGGCAGGAGGGCAGGGAAGGATGCACCTAAGGGGTTACTCTGTACTTGGAAACTTCAGTACTTTCTGATAAACATATTGGCTGTTGTGAGATGGAAACACGAAGATCCCTGAACTGCATATTTTATTTGTTTCTATTCTAGATTGTGAATAATTGGCGAGATGACCAGTACTTAGATGATTGCAAACCAAAGCAGCTTATGCATGAGGCACTCAAACTGCGGCTCAACCTGGTGAGAAGGCCAGCTAGGGAAAGAAGGAAGAGGGTAGGGCTGGAAATGCAGAGTGCAAAAGCCTCAGGTTGGGGAGAATGGGGGTAAGGATAGAGGCCCCAGGTTATTCTGAGTCTTGAAGTTTTTTTTTTTGTTTTTTTTTTTTTGTTTTTTTTTTGGAGTCGGAGTCTCGCTCTGTCACCCAAGCTGGAGTGCAGTGGCACCATCTCAGCTCACTGCAACCTCCACCTCCCGGGTTCAAGTGATTCTCAAGCCTCAACTTCCTGAGTAGCTGGGATTACAGGCGTGCGCCACCACACCTGGCTAATTTTTGTATTTTTCATAGAGATGGGGTTTCATCATGCTGGCCCGGCTGGTCTTGAACTCCTGACTTCAAATGATCCGTCCATCTCAGCCTCCCAAAGTGCTGAGATTATAGGCATGAGCCACCGTGCCCGGCCTGAGTCTTGAAGTATTAACCGTGTTCTCTGAAAGGATGCAGGGACTGAAAGTGGTTAAGGGGGCTGTATCACTGTGGTCATGGTCCAATAGATTATGTACCCTGGATCCTTGCAGGGACTCTGCCTCAGTATCCTAGATTCTGACTGGGCCCTAGAAGCACTGGAAACCCATTGTGGAATGTTGAATGGAATCCTGGAAATCATTCAGTCCAACTCCCATCACTTTCTAAGTATGGAAACAGAGGCCCAGAGATGTCAAGAATTCCCTCATTGTCTTGAGATCATATAGTAAATCATAGGTTCAACTCAAGCATGAACTCAGGCGTCCCAACTCAGATTTGAACTAAGCTTTCCTTAAACTCTGGCCTTGTCCCTGAGCCATCTGACTGACTTGTTGTGGCCCTGGCAGGTTGGGGGCATGTTTGACACGGTGCAGCGCAGCACCCAGCAGACCACGGAGTGGGCCATGCTCCTCCTGGAGATCATCATCAGCGGCACTGTCGACATGCAGTCCAACAAGTAAAGCATCCCCACCTGCTCCCTGCAGTTTCATACCCAAGAGGCTCCCCTTACTCCCACGTCAGGTGCACCCACTGAGATTGGTGTGGCTGTTACTGTGGACTCCATGGCCCTGGGCTCCCCATACGGTTTTGGTGCCCTCGGGATGACATATTAAGCACCTCTCCCTGTTTGTGTCCTCTGCTGAGGCCTTTTTCTATCTTCACCTCTTTCTTCTCTGGTTTTCTCTCTGGCTTCCTGTCTCAGTGAGCTCTTCACTACTGTGTTGGACATGCTGAGCGTGCTCATCAATGGGACATTGGCTGCAGACATGTCTAGCATCTCCCAAGGTAGCATGGAGGAAAACAAGCGTGCATACATGAACCTGGCAAAGAAGCTGCAGGTGAGCAGAGGAGGCAGGGACAAGGATTGCGGGAACCGGAATCTGCTGTCCAGCCTCAGGAACTTGCTTCTGGCTTGAGCCCTCTACCTTTCCTTCTCACGTCTATCTTTTCTTTGTTACTCATGCCATGAGCATTTACTGACTGGGGGTCTTCTCTGTGCCAAGTTCTGTGCTGTCCCCTGAGACTTCCCATCCCTGTTTTCTGTATCTCTGAACTCTTGTCCCATCTTCCTGTGCCTGCAGAAGGAGTTGGGGGAACGCCAGTCAGACAGTCTGGAAAAGGTTCGCCAGCTGCTGCCACTGCCCAAGCAGACCCGAGATGTCATCACGTGTGAGCCACAGGGCTCCCTTATTGATACCAAGGGCAACAAGATTGCTGGCTTCGATTCCATCTTCAAGAAGGAGGCATGTTCCATTGTCTGCCCATGTCCCTTGCCTTTTTTCCCCTTTGGGCAAGAACTTTCCCTGCATCAGCTTTGTAGCTCCAACAGACTCATCAGATTCAGGAGCCCATCCAGTCTCTGCCAGTGAACACCATCTCGGGGGTTTTCAGCAAATCACTTAACTTTCCTTACATTTCATCTCCATCTCTGGAGTCCCACCCTCTTTCCTTCACCCTGCCCTCACCTTTTAACATACCACCCATTTCTCAATACCCTAACCTCCTCTTTCCTCTGCTCCACCTGCCTCATGTCCTACCCCACCCATCTATCTGGCCGACAGCCTGTATCTCTTTTATTTCTGTGTTTCTCTCCCTACACCCACCCATCTCGGCACAGTTTTATCTTTTCCCTCTCTGTCAGTTGCGTATTTGTTGAGTAACCATAATTATTGTGTATAGTTTAAAACCCAAAGTCTAACTCCTTCATATATACATTCTCTTCATCTGTCTTCCTAGTCCATCTGTCTCTTTTCCTCTGTCTCTGTCTCTCTCCGTGTCTGACTCGTTTGCCTTTCTTTGTCTCTCCACCTTTTTGTCTCTCTTCCTGTTTCTCTCTCTCTCTCTGACTCTGTCTTTCTCTGCCTGCCTAAAGGCAGAATCTCTCCCTGCCTTCCTCTCTCTCTTTCTCTGCCTTCCTTTTTCTGTCTGCCTCTGAATGTCAATCCCTCTCCCTCCCCACTTCCTCTCTGGCTTTCTCCCCAACCCCTTTCTCTCCCGGTCTCGGCTTCTCTCCCCACACGCCCGCCCCGTTCATTCGTCTCCTCTCCTGGTCCTGGCTGGCTTCATCTTGCGCCTCCACACCTCTCCCTGTCCCCCACCCTTCACTCTCTCCCTGCATAACTCTCTTCTGCATGTATGTGTGTATCCGTGTCTGTTTCTTACCATCTCTCTTGAATCTACCTATGACTTTCTACCCACTCCTGCAAGTGCTTGCGGTCTCTCTTGTGTTTTCTAAGTCCCAACAGCTTATTGTTTTTCATTTTCTGGAGCAGGGTCTACAGGTTTCCACCAAACAGAAGATCTCGCCCTGGGATCTTTTTGAGGGGTTGAAGCCGTCAGCACCGCTGTCTTGGGGCTGGTTTGGAACAGTGCGGGTGGACCGGCGAGTGGCTCGAGGAGAGGAGCAGCAGCGGTTGCTGCTCTACCACACACACCTGAGGCCCCGGCCCCGCGCCTATTACCTGGAGCCACTGCCACTGCCCCCAGAAGATGAGGAGCCCCCTGCTCCTACCCTGCTAGAGCCTGAGAAAAAGGCTCCAGAGCCCCCCAAAACTGACAAACCGGGGGCTGCTCCACCCAGTACTGAGGAACGCAAGAAGAAGTCCACCAAGGGCAAGAAACGCAGCCAGCCAGCTGCCAAGACAGAGGTGAGCGTCTCCCCCATGACAGTTCTCCCACAGCCTCTTACTTCATGATGCTCCAGTTTCTGGTTTGTGGGAGGGGTGGGGGCGCATAAGGAAGGGGTGCCATTAGAATCATAATACAAATTAACCATGTACGAATCCAGCTCCTCTCTACCTCATTCTCCCCCAGCTCCCCGACCCCACTCAGCTACAACCCACTCACCCTCTTCTTCTGTCACTCACACAGGACTATGGAATGGGCCCGGGTCGGAGCGGCCCTTATGGTGTGACAGTGCCTCCAGACCTCCTGCACCACCCAAACCCTGGTTCCATAACCCACCTTAATTACAGGCAAGGCTCCATAGGCCTGTACACCCAGAACCAGCCACTACCTGCAGGTGAGTGCCAGCCACTAGGAATGCTGGAGGGACCTAGGTGTATACTCCCCCTGCCCAAAGGGTGATGCCATTCCCCTGAGGAGCTATGGATGTCAAGGACACTGAGCAAGAGACAGAGGGATGAGGAGCCTAGAGGTCAGCCCACTCTCCTTTCCAGGTGGCCCTCGTGTGGACCCATACCGCCCTGTGCGCTTACCAATGCAGAAGCTGCCCACCCGACCGACTTACCCTGGAGTGCTGCCCACAACCATGACTGGCGTCATGGGCCTAGAACCCTCCTCTTATAAGACCTCTGTGTACCGGCAGCAGCAACCTGCGGTGCCCCAAGGACAGCGCCTTCGCCAACAGCTCCAGGCAAAGATAGTGAGAGGGGCAGTAGGGAGGGCTGTCAGGGAGAGGGGCTTTTGAGGGTCACAGGACTGAGACACGGGATCTTCACAAGGACACTCAGAGCAGGAGACACAAGAGATGAGATGGCAGCAAGCATTTCCTGAGTTTGAGTTGTTCTCTTCTCTCCCTTTAGCAGAGTCAGGGCATGTTGGGACAGTCATCTGTCCATCAGATGACTCCCAGCTCTTCCTACGGTTTGCAGACTTCCCAGGTAAGAGCCTGGGATTGTGAGACTCGGGGGATGAGGCAAGCTGCTTTGCATACTCTCAGCCCTGATTCCCTCTCTCCTCCTTCCCTCCAGGGCTATACTCCTTATGTTTCTCATGTGGGATTGCAGCAACACACAGGCCCTGCAGGTACCATGGTGCCCCCCAGCTACTCCAGCCAGCCTTACCAGAGCACCCACCCTTCTACCAATCCTACTCTTGTAGATCCTACCCGCCACCTGCAACAGCGGCCCAGTGGCTATGTGCACCAGCAGGCCCCCACCTATGGACATGGACTGACCTCCACTCAAAGGTACCCAAAGTAGTGGTGAGCTAGGAAGAGATGCAGAGGTATAAGGGAGCATTTGACTTGGGAAAGCCCGTGCCTGAAGGTGATGGGACTGGTCAGAACTTTCGGAGACATCAAGAATACTTATCTGGCCACATAGCCCATAACCACAGAAGTCTCGAGCTGGAAGGGACCCTGGAGACCAATAGTTTCATGTGTACTTCCTTAACAGTTCTTTGAGGCCCAGAGAGGGGAAATTGTTTATCTGACTCATGGAAAAATCTGGGCTCTGTGGTAGCTCACACTGGTAGTCCCAGCACTTGGGGGCCCAAGGTGGGAGAATCAGTTGAGTCCAGGAATTTGAGGCCAGCCTGGGCAACATAGGGAGATCCCATCTCTAAAAAAAAAAAAATACATATTTTTTTGAAACAGAGTCTCACTCCAGTTGCCCAGGCTGGAGTGTCATGGCATGATCATGGCTCACTGCAGCCTCGACCTCCCAGGCTCAGGTGACCCTCCTACCTTGGTCTCCCAAGTAGCTGGAACTACAGGTACACACCACCACGCCCAGCTAATTTTTTGGATTTTTAGTTGAGATGGGGTTTCGCCATGTTGCCCAGGCTGGTCTTGAACTGAGCCACCACACCTGGCCAAAAAAAATTTTTTTTTAATTAGCCGGGCATGGTGGTGCATGCCTGTAGTCCCAGCTACTCAGGAGGCTGAGGTGGGAGGATTGTTTGAGCCTGGGAGTTTGAGGCTGCAGTGAGCTGTAATCGCACAATGAGCCAAGATTGATTGCACCATTGCACTGCAGTGGTGACAGAGTGAGACACTGTCTCAAAAAAAAAAAAAGAAAAAGAAAAAGAAAAAAAATATCTGGAGTTCATAGATGAACTACATGATAAGGAGTCCTAAAGCCGGTACCGGCTTTAAATACCAGGTTGAATACCAGGATGGATTAATGAATGAATCCTCCCACCATGGTTAATGTTAGTCAAGCCTTAGTTCAGGCCTTGTAACCATGCTTAGAGACTCCAAAGCTTGGGATTAAGAACACTGGGGAGTGGACTAACTGCCCATTGTGTGGCCAGCACTATACCAGGACTGGGTGAGGTGAAGAAAGATAGCAAAAAAACCCCAAAATGCATAGTTCCTCACTACAAAGAATCTTTACTATAGCTGGGGAGATGAGACTTACAGAAGAACATTGAGAGAACACTCTGAGCAAAGATATAATCAGGTATGCAGTTGTATGCTATGAGGTAAAATGCAGATTGAGAAAAAGTACGGGGTAGTATCTGTGGGCCTGACTCATCAGAGAATGTTTCATGAAGGAGGTCAGACTTGAGTTGGCCTTTGAAGAATAGCTGTGATTGGGATTTGTGGAGAAGAGGAAAGGGCATTCCAGGTAGAGGATGTAACATGAACAAAGACATGGGGACAAGAATGAGGATGGTGTCTGGGGAGAAGGGCCTGGATGGAGTGTAAAATCTGTGCTGGGGAAGTCACTGGGGCTAGGCTAGGAGGGGGCAGGCTGAGAGATGGCCTTGAATGCTCAGCTGAAGAATTGAGACACAGTCCCAGTAAGGACTCTTTTGATCAGAAGAGTGATAGGAGGAGTTGGGTATGTTGCAAGACTCCTTGGAATGAATGGATAGCATGTGTACTGGGAGGTGCAAGAAGAAGACTTCAGGCTGGGCGTGGTGGCTTATGCCTGTAATCCCAGGACTTTGGGAGGCCCAGGTGGGCAGATGACCTAAGGTCAGGAGTTTGAGATCAGCCTGGTCAACGTGGTGAAATCCCGTCTCTACTAAAAATACAAAAATTATCTGGGTGTGGTGGCATGCGCCTGTAATTCCAGCTACTCGGGAGGCTGAGGCAGGAGAATTGCTTGAACCTGAGAGGTGGAGGTTGCAGTGAGCCGAGATTGCATCATTGCACTCCCACCTGGGCGACAGAGTGAGACTCTGTCTCAAAAAGAAAAAAGAAGACTTGAGACGGGGAGCCTGGCCAGTAGACTCTTGGAGTGATATACGGGTGTAGTAGAACAACTTGAAATGTTATTGGGGAACAACAACAGCAACAGCGAAAAACCTCAATGAGTGTTTATAGAATGCCTATCTTTTTTTTTTTTTTTTTTTTTTTTTTGAGATAGAGTCTCGCTCTGTCGTCCAGGCTGGAGTTCAAGCAATTCTCCTGCCTCAGCCTCCCAAGTAGCTGGGATTACAGGCGCCCACTACCACGCTCAGCTAATTTTTTTTGTATTTTTGCTAGAGACGGGGTTTCACCATGTTGGCCAGGCTGGTCTGGAACTCCTGACCTCAAGTGATCTGCCCGCCTCAGCCTCCCAAAGTGCTGGGATTACAGGTGTGAGCCACCATACCCAGCCCTATTTTTCATTTTTGTAAGAGAAAAAATAGCTAATGCAGAATTGAAAAATTCCTAACCATTAAGGTTATGAGACACTAAAATAGAGTATCATCTTATGCAACTTATTCCCCAGACTGGAAGTCTGGTTAGTGACAAGAGGAATGAATGAAATAACCTGCTAACGTTTCTTTCAGGTCAGGAACCCGAGGTTTATACTGACCCCCTCTCCCCACCTCCCTCACGCCTTGACCTCTGGTCCTCTTGTCTTTGGAGGTTTTCACACCAGACACTGCAGCAGACACCCATGATAAGTACCATGACTCCAATGAGTGCCCAGGGCGTCCAGGCAGGCGTCCGCTCAACAGCCATCCTACCTGAGCAGCAACAGCAGCAGCAACAGCAGCAACAGCAACAGCAGCAGCAGCAGCAACAGCAACAGCAACAGCAGCAGCAGCAGCAGTACCACATCCGGCAGCAGCAGCAGCAGCAGATCCTGCGGGTAAGGCACTGGGGAAATTTCCTCTGGGACCTGGGAGCCCAGGGAAGAGGAGAGGCACAAGTTCTTCCCACACAGTTACCAAGACTAAACGAGGCAGTGTATCAAAACACCTAGCAGAGCAGCTGGCCTCTAGTGGTGCTGGAGAAGTTAGTTTCCTACCCTCCCCCTTTTTGTTTTCTGGGAATCATAGTAGGAGAGAGTTGGACATTGTCCACTGGGTACCCTAGATTTGGTTTCTTTCTGGGCAGCTGTCTAAAAAGGGAAGGCAGTAGACCCCGAGCTCCCACCCTGCTTCCTCATCCCCTGCCCTCAGCCCTCCAGTTCTGAGTCTTAGCTTCCTCCCTCTGCTCCTTCTGAAGTATCTTTTATGTTCTTATAGCAGCAGCAGCAGCAGCAACAGCAGCAGCAGCAGCAGCAACAGCAACAGCAACAGCAGCAGCAGCAACAGCAACAACAGCAACACCAGCAGCAACAGCAGCAACAGGCGGCTCCTCCCCAACCCCAGCCCCAGTCCCAGCCCCAGGTAGCTACTGGACTAGAGCCCCAGGCTCAGGGACAACTGCCCAGGTTGGGCATGCAGCCAGTGAACTGGGTTGGGGACAGTATGGAATAGGGTAGAAGTGGGAGGCAGGGCATGGCACCCTAAAGAGGGATTGGGAGGCCAGGCGCGAGGCTCACGCCCGTAATCCCAACACTTTGGGAGGCCGAGGCGGGTGGCTCACTTGAGATCAGGAGTTTGAGACCAGCCTGGCCAAGATGGTGAAACCCCGTCTCTACTAAAAATACAAAAAAAAAAAAAAAAAAAGCCAGGCATGGTGGTGGGCACCTGTAATCCTAGCTACTTGGGAGGCTGAGGCAGAGAATTGCTCAAACTTGGGAGGCAGAGGTTGCAGTGAGCCGAGATCACACCACTGCACTCCAGCCTGGGGGATGGAGCGCGACTCCGTCACAAAAACAAAAACAACAAACGGATTGGGAAAGGAGGTTGAAGAAGGAGAAAAGTTAGACTTCAGTCTTCCACTTCCTATTTCCACCCAGTTCCAGCGCCAGGGGCTTCAGCAGACCCAGCAGCAGCAACAGACAGCAGCTTTGGTCCGGCAACTTCAACAACAGCTCTCCAGTAAGCCTGCCTGCCTTCCCAAGGAGAACCCCATGGAATAAATTTAGGGGGCGGGGTGGGCCAAAGTAGCTGAAAAGATGGCTTCAGGCCCAGGTTATGAGAGGAGGCATTCCATTCCATCCCCTTCCCTTGATACCTGAACAGCTTTCCTCGTGCATACCCACACCCCTGCCTGGTCTTCCATCCCTGATAATCTCTGGTTTTTCACAGATACCCAGCCACAGCCCAGTACCAACATATTTGGACGCTACTGAGCCACCTGGAGGAACTGCTTGTGCACTGGATGTGGCCCCACCCTTTCCTCTTAATTCCCAATCCCGTTCCTGGGCTAGCACCAGTAGTGGTTGGGGCCCTTCCCTCAGGCTCCGTTTTTAATAAGTTTTTAGTATTTTTGTTAATGTGAGGCATTGAGCTGTTGGGTTTTGTATATTATTTATATAGAGACCCCAGAGCTGTTGCACCCAATACACAGAGCTTCTTTGCAAAGGGAGTGTGTGAGTTCTGCATGTCTGGGAAGGGTGGTCTCTTGGGAGAATGCTGGGGGCTGGATCAACAAGTCAGAGTCTTCGTTCTATTCCAATCATCTCCCCTGTTTACCTTACACTCTAAATTTCTTTTTTTTTCTTTCTTTCTTTCTTTTTTTTTTTTTTTGAGACGGAGTCTCGCTTTGTCGCCCAGGCTAGAGTGCAGTGGTGCAATATCGGCTCACTGCAACCTCCGCCTCCCAGGTTCCAGCGATTCTCCTCCCTCAGCCTCCTGAGTAGCTGGGATTACAGGTGTGTGCCATCACGCCCGGCTAATTTTTGTATTTTTTTTTAAGTAGAGACAGAGTTCCACCATATTGGCCAGGCTGGTCTCGAACTCCTGATCTCGTAATCTACCTGCCTCAGCCTCCCAAAGTGCTGGGACTACAGGCGTGAGTCACCGCGCCTGGCCTAAATTTCTTAATTCTAATTGGATTGCTACCCTCTCTTCCTCTTCTTCAACATGGCAACACGTTAAAGTACAGGGGCCCTTAGTCTCTTTTTATTTATTTTTGAGACGGAGTTTTGTTCTTGTCGCCCAGGCTAGAGTTCAGTGGCGCAATCTTGGCTCACTGCAACCTCCGCCTCCCAGGTTCAAGTGATTATCCTGCCTCAGCCTCCCGAGTAGCTGGGATTACAGGCATATGCCACCACGCCTGGCTAATTTTTGTATTTTTAGTAGAGACAGGGTTTCACCATGTTGGCCAGGCTGGTCTTGAACTCCTGACCGCAGGTGATCCGCCCACCTCGGCCTCCCAAAGTGCTGGGATTACAGGCATGAGCCACCACACCTGGCCCCTTAGTCTTTTAAGAAGCGGCAGTGAACCTTCTCAACTAAATGTTGCAGCCATAAGCTTTCCTCCATGGGGGATATACCATTGGGATTGAGGAGGGGCCCTTAGGCCAGGGGAAACATCAATGGAACCTGATTCTTCCACAACACCCCAGATGTTGGGCCTCAAACAAGCTGGGGAGGGTGGAGATGACAGACACTGCCTACGCTTCTTGTCATCTTGTGTGGTCCCCATCATGCACCAAGTGGCATACCTTTCATAGGACAGAGAACTTCCCTGAGAGTCACATGCCTGGATGAAAAATTGCCCTCCATTGGCATGTGCCATCATAGAATAGGTCGTGCAAGGACCGGTTGGTTCTAGGAGGAAGAAAGACCAGTAAAAATAAGCACCCTTTCTCTCTCTGCCCTGCTGCCAGAACTGCCTGTTCTCACATGACCCACCTTGGCAGTTACCCAGGATGACTGTTGCTCGCTCCCATTTTACAGTAGAGAAAACTCAAAACTGTTACCCCAAAGTCACATTTGGAGCTGTGGCAGGGCCATTCTCGCCCTCTTGCTTTCCAGTTTCAGTTCTAGATCCAAGGCTGTCCAGGAGAGCCAACTCGTTTACTACAATGGAGTCTTGGAGTCTTGGAGTCTTCTGCCCTGCCTAGCTAGGGCTGGAAGAGGATCAGCCTCAGCCTTGTGAGTGGGTGGTACAGGATGATTTGACAACTTAAGGATAACATGCAAGCCATAGTTGCACCCTATTACTGGGAAGTGTCTAGTGTGCTGGCAAAACCAGGAGCACCAATCAATACCCAAGTTATAAAAAATAAAATAGCCCTCTTTGAGGCCCACGAAGCCCTTGCTTATATGGAACTTACCAAGTTTAAGAGTTGCGTGCACAAGGAATGGAACTCCTTGACAGCGTAAAGGCAAACATGACCGAAACTTTCTTCTCCCTTACTCTATCCTGACAAACATTCTGAGGAGTCACAGGAGTACAGGCTTGGCTGGGATGAGGGACATTCAGCGGGGCTTGGGGGTTGCTAAACAAACGGCAGGTGCGCCACATACAAAAACACAAGACACAAAGACACTGAACCTGGAGGGGAGAGACTGAAATGGTCAGACAACTGGCATGCCCCAGCAGAAGCAGCAGAAGGGAACAGCACTGACCTTTGGGAGAGTGACAGGATGAGAGCAGAGTGGCCCCACTGGTTGCTGCTTGGGTAGTGCTGGTGCTAGAAGGGATGCTGACTGAGGTGGAGGTGTGTTTTTGTGTAGTATGACTGAGGGTTCCTGCAGGCAGTGCCTCAGTTTCTCCCTTTGGGTCAAGGTCTCAAGCTTTGCAGGTAAAGATTGGGCTAGCTGCCCTGGAAGATCACCTGTCTGATAGCTTGCAATCTGAGGTGTGTGTGTGCGCGTGCATGAGAGGGAGCGGAACGTGCCTGAGCATGGGGGGAATTGGGCCATGCCCCAGGACTTGAGCCATCTCTGGCACAAAAGGAGTTAATGGCAGGGACCGCGCCCCCCCGTGTCCGGGCACGCGCAGCGCGCCCCCTCGGTGCGCGGGCACAGCAGCCAGGCTGCCGGAGAGCTGATCTCGGGGATTCGGGTGCGGAGCCCTTGGCCTGGAGGCGATATGGGTGGTCCGTGGCCCGGTTCAGTCGCTTGCAGCAGCCCGGGGAACAGGTGAGGCCGCCTGCCCCGGTCTCTCATCCTCTAGCTGCCCATACCTTGCCCCCATCCTAACCCCTCCCAATCCCAGGCTCCTCCACTCCCCAGCCAGTGGCCCCCATCCCTCTCAACCCCATGTTCTCCATCGGCACCCCTGACCCCCGATCCTCCCCCGCTTCTGTTCTCTCCTCTACCTCCTCCCTAAATCCCGCATCCCTATCATCCTCCCGCCCATGGTTCCTCTATTTCCACAGCCCATCCCGCATGCTCATCAAAATACCCCTATTGAGGGCCCCCAGCCCCATCCCGGGATTGCACATTGCCAGTCCCCCCTCCCCTGCAGTGCAGCTCCATCCCCCTTCCATCATAGCATCTCATAGCCAGGCTCCCTCCCCCACTCTCTGCAGCCCCCCCACCCAATGGAGGCCTTTATCCTATCCTCCCCCATTCCAGTGCAACTCCATCCCCCAATCCATTCCAAGCCCTCATAGCCCCCAATACTGCAGTTCTCAATATTGGTCCATTCCTGCACAATGCCCCGCGCCCAACACCTCTGCAGCCCCAAAAGTACCCCCAGATGCCATTCTCATCCCCGGCATTGCTGCCTCCCCTTGTCTTCTCCCAAATTGCAAGTTGGGCAAGGATGGAGATCTTGGCCTTGGGGATTCACAGTGGGTCCTAGGGTACAGAGGGCGTTTGGGGGTCGGTCCGATTGTCTAGGTGTTCACGGGGGAGGGGCTGCAGGGAATTGACTCAAAGGAGAATTTGGCATTTGGCGCCGAAGGGTTACTGGAGAGGGGGTCATCCCGAAAGGGTTAATGGAATTTGTGGGGTGGGGGCAGCACCGAGGGGGTTAATGTGGGGGGGTTGCTGGCGGGGAAGCTGTGTGAATGAGCGGTCTGTGCCCTGGAGTTGCCATGGAGACGGTGAATGGGGGGATTGTGTGAACTCAGCTGCGGACTATCCCCCCCCATACACACACCCACCCACTCCCTCCTGCCCCACCTCCCTACTCCTACCCCTTCCTTCCCCTTCCCCTCCTCCCCCGACCCGGGTGCATTCTGGGCAGTGTCTGGGATCTTCCCCCCCAATACTTTGCTCCCCATTTCCTCATTTCCTCTGAGCCCCCACCCCTTAAGCCACTTTACCCGCCCTCCCTCCTCTTCCTTTTTCTTCTTTCTGTCTCTCTCTCTCTCTCTCTCTCTCTCTCTCTCACACACACACACACACACACACACACACACACACACACACATTCTCATTCCCCTCTCGTGGTGGCTGATTGCCGGGCGTTCCCAATCTCCCTCCCCCACCCCTTCAGCCAGTTCTTAAAGGAGCAGGCCTGCAATCTGGGAAGGCGGGAGAAATGGAGGAAAACTAAATGTGCATGTGGCGTGCATGTGGCGTGCGTGTGCATGTGTGTGCGTGTGTGTGCGGGAGCATGCGGGAGTATCTGTGTGTGCCTGTGTCTATGTGTTGACTGTGTAACTGTGTCAGAAGGCCTGTGTGTCTGAGTGTGTTGCTATTTCTGTTTCTGTCTCCACCTATGTGTCACCATTATGCTGCATGTGTCTGGATATTTACCTATGCGGGTATGTGTGATTATATTTCAGTAAGTCTCTGTGTGTGTCTCTGAATGTATCACTCTGTGAGGCTCTGGCTGTGTGAGGCGCTCTGTCTCAGAATGTGGGACTATATGAGGGGATCTCTGTGGGTTTGGAATGTATGTCTCTGTGAGTGAATATCGCAGTGTCTGTGATCCTGGCTTGGTCTCTCTCATTCCCTCTTTGAGTCTTTGTGAGTTTATTTCTATGAGTCTCTGAATATGTGTTCCCCACGCTCCGTTGTTTATTTTATAATACACCGGAAGAGCATCCACAATGCCTAG
This sequence comes from Papio anubis, assembly GCF_008728515.1. NCBI lineage: Eukaryota > Metazoa > Chordata > Mammalia > Primates > Cercopithecidae > Papio > Papio anubis. The sequence continues at coordinate 80,518,791 of NC_044996.1, read as the reverse complement.
GGTGCTAGGCAGAACTCTTTCTACCTCACTTCTGGAATTCGGTGTGAATTAAGAGAGAGCCAACTGAAAGGACCAAGGCTTAAGGATTTGGGAGCAGTGAGGGCTGAGGAGAAATGTACAGAAGGGGCGCAGGAGGGTCCAGGGACTCCGGTGAATGGCTGTCCTGCCCTCTGCCCTGCCTGAGGGTGAGGGAGTCTCTCTGTGGGACTCTGCCGATTCGCTGCTTTCTGTTCTTGTGTCTTAGTGTCCCGGAGTGAGGTTGACAATCCCACCCTGTCCTGAAGTGGAGGTCCGTGTGTGGGCTTACCAGGTCCCAAGGGCTACACAGCTCCGTTCAAGCAGCATGCCCGGGGACCTGAGCTCCATCTTTGTTTCTCCCCACCCCCTGGCTGTCACACGCTACTCTGGCTCCAGCCGACCCTGATGAACCTCTTTGGCTGTGGGGTTGAAGTTGGGCACCGGGAACTTGCAGTGGCAACAACTGTCACTGTCAAACCCCTTGGATTTTCCAGCCATGGCCAGGCACGTAGAATGGTTCTGATTGGCAGTGGATCATCTGTGAGTCCCTGGGCCCCTGGCCATGTGAAACCTCTCCTGCCTATAAGAGAATAGCCCAAGCCCAGCGGGGCCCCCAAAGACCAACTCTGTCGCCCTCCCAGACCATCTTGGATGACACATACTTCCCTCTTTCCACAGGCCTGTCTGGCCCTGAGGGAGTCCCCTTTCTGAAGCTGTGGTGCTTGGACGACCTGCTCTCTACGTTGCTGGGCACCTGTAGGTGTCCCTCGAGAGCTCAGTTTTGAGGTTCAAGTCAGTGTGGCCATGAAGGGGCTGCCTATTGGGCTGATGCTGTGACCCTGGAGTCTGCCTCTCCTGCCAGTCCCCCTGCCCGGAACATGTGGCTGCGGCTTGGCCCGCCCTCGCTGTCCCTGAGCCCCAAGCCCACGGTTGGCAGGAGCCTGTGCCTCACCCTGTGGTTCCTCAGTTTGGCGCTGAGAGCCAGTACCCAGGCCCCAGCACCCACAGTCAACACTCACTTTGGGAAGCTAAGGGGTGCCCGGGTACCACTGCCCAGTGAGATCCTGGGGCCTGTGGACCAATACCTGGGGGTGCCCTACGCAGCTCCCCCGATCGGCGAGAAACGTTTCCTGCCCCCTGAACCACCCCCATCCTGGTCGGGCATCCGGAACGCCACACACTTTCCCCCAGTGTGCCCCCAGAACATCCACACAGCTGTGCCCGAAGTCATGCTGCCAGTCTGGTTCACTGCCAACTTGGATATCGTCGCTACTTACATCCAGGAGCCCAACGAAGACTGTCTCTACCTGAACGTCTATGTGCCGACGGAGGATGGTGAGTGCTGCGGCCAGGCACTGTGCCCTCCCTGCCTCCCGCCTGCCCTGTTGTGTTTGTGGCTTGCATGTGGTTGTGTGCCCTGCAGCATGCGTCTGTCTGTCTGTGAAAATGCTTCTAACCATCACTCTGCTTGGCCTCCCACCCCCCTCCCCGTTCTTCCCTCTCCCAGCATTGTCCGAGCTCCCATGTGTGAGTGACACTGTTGCCAGGAGGGGCCTGGCCCGGCCTGAGAGCTCTGATGGGTCTAGGTCCAGTGCTGGATGGGGGTCCCCTGGGGAGTATGGGTCACGACTGGCAGCTGCCCGCGGGAGGATGCTGGCTCCACCAGACCCCCCTGTTGCCATTCCACCTGCTTCGAAAGGTGGTAGGTGTGTGTGGCCAAGGACGCTGGGTGTGTGGGGGGCGGGGGGCAAGCCTGGTGGGCAATGCTTAGGTGCCGCCTCTTTCACTAGCTGATGCCTCCTCCCGCGGGGGTCACACTAAGGTAAGTGACAGAAACAAGGAGATGGTGGGACAGGCTCTCTGCCATGTGCCGCCTGCAGAGCAGCTCAGCTCTTGGGGCCTGGGGGGTGGGGGGTGCATGCCCCTGGGCAGAGGCCTCCTGTTATTTTTTAGTTTTTTATTCATTTTACAGTAAAGCGGATTTCCAAGGAATGCGCCCGAAAGCCCAACAAGAAAATTTGTAGGAAAGGAGGTAGGTAGCGAGCCGGCGGGGAGGGAGAGAGAGAGAGAGGGAGGGCTGCCTGCCCACCTGCCCTTGCCCCCAGGACCCAGCCTTCCTCTAAGTAGCCCAGGCTCAGGGGGCAGTGAGCAGGCATAAGCGCCACCTCATCCGAGGGCCCTGGCTGCCTTGCAGGGAGGATTTGGTGGCCTAAGGCAGCCTCAGAGCAGAAGCAGCAACCCTATTTCTTGCAATATTCCCAGCCCCAAATTCCACCCTAAAGTGTGTGCCAAAGGCAGAGCCAGTGGCTCTCTCGGTGACACCTCAGGAGAAACTCTAGGAAGCCAAGATGGAGCCAGAGGCTCCACCCTTTTCCTAGTGGGTGGAGCCAGAAGACCACCCCTTCTGTGTTCTTTCTCCTGGATTGAAAGTCTAGACTCAATTGTCCCACCCTGAAGCTTAGACCAAACACGTGTACACAGGTTTAATAACTCCTGCCATACACACCTCTGCCTCCCACCCCACCACCTCTGGCCAGAGTGTAGCTGATAGACCCAGGCTGCTCTGGTGGCAGAACTTGGGGGTCTCTGGGAACTATGGACTTTAAAGGAGGCACAAGATCCTGAATTTTAAATTTGCCCTCATGCTGAGAGGAGTTTCTCCCCCTGTATAATAATTCTTCCTGTTGGAATATCACTTTATGTTTTCTGTAAAGTGCCTTGGCATTTACCTTGTAGAATCCTCCCTACATCTCTGGAAGCATCTAAGGCAGGAATCAGTATCCCAATTTTACAGATGAGGAAACAGGCCCAGGGGAGTGACTTGTTGCTGCTCAAGGCCCCCGTCGCTGGTCTGTGGCAGAGCTGGGACCAAAACCTGGGTCTCTTGACCCTCAGGACATGTTCTTTCCACTGTAGCACACGGAAGCAACTCCCATCTGCTCATTCCCATCTCCCCAACTCAAAAAAAATGGTGAGATGTGGCTGGACTGGGGAGAATTGGAACAGTAACAGCCTAAGGAACAGGTGGAAAAATCACAGCTTGATCCCTACAACCCTCTGGCAAGCTGGGAGTTTGTTTTCCTTTGATGTCCTAGGGCAGGGTTTCTCAGAATGGGGTTGTCAGGATTCCTGGGATGGGGTGCTCCTTACTGAATAAGAATTTCTGGGGGCAGAGCCTGGGAATCTATATGTTGAACATGAGTCCTGAGTGCTTCTAATGCACACCTGAGCATGGAGTAAGACCCGCTGCTCTAGGGATAGTATTTCACCACAGCCCCATATCCCACCCAGGACCTCACACACTATAGGCAATTGATGTTTTTCGTGTAATTCAGAAGCATCATGGTGCTGCAGAAAGAGTACAGGTCTGGGAAGCACAAGGCCTGAGTCCCAGCTCTGCTGCCAACTCACAGCGAGACCTTAGCCAAGTCTTTTCCTTCAAGAACCTCTGTTTCCACATCTGAGGTTGGTAGGGGACAGTTCTGGCCTTAGCATTCTATTAGTCTATAAATGAATTCAGGAAGAAGGTCTCTTAAACCTGCAGGAGCGGCTGGGCGCGGTGGCTCACGCCTGTAATCTCAGAACTTTGGGAGGCTGAGGCGGGCGGATCACGAGGTCAGGAGATCAAGACCATCCTGGCTAACACGGCGAAACCCCATCTCTACTAAAAATACAAAAAATTAGCCGGGCGTCGTGGCGGGTGCCTGTAGTCCCAGCTACTTGGGAGGTTGAGGCAGGAGAATGGTGTGAACCCGGGAGGCGGAGCTTGCAGTGAGCCAAGATCGTGCCGCTGCACTCCAGCCTGGGCGACAGAGCAAAACTCCGTCTCAAAAAAAAAAAAGAAAAAGAAAAAGAAAAAGAAAAGAAAAGAAACCTGCAGGAGAGGAGATGGCATTCACATTAACCATTTCTTAGGAAGAATGATCTCCCAGTAAGAGCCTTGGGCTGTCCAGTCCAGCCCTGAGAGTGTGGCCAGAGAGCAGACTGGAAGCCCCGGCTCAAACATGCACATTTACCGATTGTGATTGTTGACTGTGGGCAAGGCCATGTGCTAGGTGTTGTTGGGATGTGGAGGGATGTAAGGTAGAGGAAAGATCTAGAAATGACTAAAGGCCTAATCACTGCTCTGAAGAAGCTCTTAGCCTTGTATTAAAACTCAGCTGGTTTGGCCGGGCGCAGTGGCTTATGCCTATAATTCCAGCACTTTGGGAGGCCAAGATGGGTGGATCACTTGAGTTCAGGAATTCGAGACCAGCCTGGCCAATATGGTGAAACCCCATCCCTACTAAAAATACAGGTGCATGGTGGCACGCACCTGTAGTCCCAGCTCCTCGGGAGGCTGGGGCAGGAGAATCGCTTGAACCCGGGAGGTGGAGGTTGCAGTGAGCTGAGGTGGTGCCATTGCACTCCAGCCTGGGCAACAAGGGTGAAACTCCATCTACAAAAAAAAAAAAAAAAAAAAAAAAAACTCAGATGGTTTCCCTAAGTCCCATGGGCCAATCAGGAAGTGGATTCCAGACAGTGCAAGGAAAGGCATTTGGTCATTTCGCTGTTCAAATTAGTTCCCTACCCAGGACCTGGTGGCCATTTGGAAGAGTGACAAATCCCGCCTCTTCAGGGATACCCATCCCCAGAGGTCGTTAGGGTTGTGGTGTGCAGAGGTCTGGGGGCTGGCCTGGCTGGGATCCCTCAGCGGCACAGGGTCTGGGAATGGTGGTCGGCAGTCAGGCTGGCCTGGGTAAGAGGCATGGCAGCTAGGAGCCGCTCAGCAAGTGCCAGGCTGAAGGAGCAGAGGCATCTGTGTGAAGGAGGCTGGGACAATGCAGCAACCCAGGGACACTCTCAGAGGGGTTCACAAGGGATGTATCTTCTAAGTCAGGGATGATGGGAAATGAAGGGTTTCCTGGGGAAGACCTGCCCCATCTCCCCAACACCCCACCCCATCAAGTTGGAAGGAATTCGTGTCTGGGGATAAGTGACTCCTTTCCGTTTGGTAGGCTGTCCACAGTGTGAGGGATGATACCCATGTCCCATTAGATTTCTGAGGACAGCAGTGGCAGGTGTTGAGCTAATGTATTAAGACGGTAGGTGCCACCGGAAGTTCAGGGAGCCAGAGGCAATTTCTCCCCTAGAGCTGTGCTCTTGTCCTAGTTGAAAAGCCATTTTGTAGGATGAGGGCAGTTCCTGTTTTGATGAATGGCTGTAAGGAAATCTAGTCATCAGAGTCCAGACCGGCTGGGAAAGAGGGCTCTTTGCTCCTTCCAGGCTGAGGGTATCTGATGTCATAGATGCAAGAGAGCAAGCCCTGGGGTGGCAGCACAGCCCCCTCTGTTTCCACACGCTGACCAGCATCCAGACAGCCGGTCCTCTCCCTCCTTGGCCATCACCAGGATGCACTTCTAGCCTCCTTAGAACAGGAAGGAGAATTTGTGCCAGCTTAGCCCCAGATCCTAAATGTTTCCCTTCTCACCTCTAGTCTCTTCTTTTTTCTCTACCCTCCTTTCCCCTTCTCTCCCCTCCCCTCCATGCCCCACTGCTTTTCTCATCTAATTCTTCCCTCCCCTCCCCTTTCCCCCACCCCAGAAAGGTGGCATGATGCAGTGGAAAGATCATGGGCTTTGGAGTCAAGCAGACCTGGGTGTGAATCGCACCTCTAGCACTTCCTAGCTGTGTGATCTTGAGCAAGTCACTTTACCCCTCTGAACCTCAGTTTCCCCATCAGTGAAACAGGAATAAAGATAGGACCTATCTCATTGGGGTATAAGGATCAAACAATATGGCAGAAATAGAGTGTCTGGCACATGGTGAATATTCAGTACATGGTTGGAGCTGTGACCATTATTCCTATCTCTTTGTTTCTCTTCTATTTTTTTTTCTCTCTCTCACCATCCCTTTCTCCTCTTCCCCTTTCTCCTCTCCCTCTGTCCCTCTCTGGCTCTCTCTACATCTCAGAGCAATGCTTGCTGCTCTCAACACTGGTTCCTGTGGGCAGGAACCCCATTTGCCATTAACCAGAGCAGGGGCTCCAACAAGGAAGACCAGAGGGAAAGCTTCATCTCCCATTTTCTCCTGTGGGGATCAGGGTCAGCTGAGGCCCAGCTTGAACCTGCCCACTGGGCCCCAGGAGCTCAGGCCTGGGGTCCCTGTACACATCTCTGCCCTAAGTACCTCGTATCCACAACCTCCACACTTGCTGGCAATGTCGCCCCTCACCCTTGGTACCTGACCCTGCTCTCCAGCTCAACCTGCCTGTGTACACACGAGCAGCCCCTTCCACCCAGAATGAATCCTTCCCCTGAGTGGGTCTCTGGCTCTGTGCCCTGGCCCACTTGCTGCTACCTCCTTCCTCACTGGAAAGGTAGTTGGTTGAGATGGGCTGTTGGGGACAGGGAGGCGGGGCAGGGCGGTGCAGAGAGGCCAGCACAGCAGGGACCTGCAACACCATCATCCTGGTGAAGGTCTGGGCCTCAGCCCACCCATTCCCTCAGTTCTTGCCATCCCTCCTGCCTGTCCTGGGCCCAGGCCCGGAGCTGGCTTGCTGGGCCACACTGCAGTCATGCTGTTTTTGAATTCTCTCTCTGTTTTGTTCTCTGTTCTGTGCTGTTGTGTCTCCCCGTGTCTGGTCCCCAGGATCCGGCGCTAAGAAACAGGGCGAGGACTTAGCGGATAATGACGGGGATGAAGATGAAGGTATTTGGGGGCTGCAGGGCGCGGCGGCTGGTGCATGGCACAGAGCCCCTCCCCTTCTCGATGGGGAGAAGCCCCGTCTGTCTGTCTGTCTGTCCGTTGGTGTGTTTCTGTTCCTGTACAAGGCCGTTGGGCTGTTCATCTGTCTTTGGCCCCGTTGGCCACTGGGAGTTCCGGGGTGATGGACATGGCTGGCAGGAGCAGGGGACCACAAGCAGAGCCATGGGGAGGACATCCTCCTTTTCTTGCCTGGGTCTCCCGCCCCTTCCCCATCTTCTGTGGTTCAGAGGCACCTGCCCCTACTGAGCAGCAGGGAGAGTGGAGAGAAAGCAGGACCACTGAGGGTGGGGAGAGGACAAAGGCAACGGAACGGCAAGGAGATTACCTGTGTTTCAGTGAAGAGACCCCTGTGTCTCACAGGGAGCCTGGCTTCTGGGAAAGGGACCCCGCAGGACGGCGAACTGGGGAGTGAGGCAGTGACAACCAAAGGGGCTGGAAAAGCAGCACCAGAACCTCCCCAGCCTTATCCTAGAAAAGAGAGAGATGGTCTTGGGGCCAGGGGCTGCAGTAGGTACAAGACAAGGCCAGAAAGAGTGGGCTAAAATGCCAGGCTAAGGCCAGGACACCACAGCCATCAATAAATGGCATGAGATCCTTGGGCAATGATCGGACCAGGCTTCCTCCTTGGAGAAACAAGTTCTGTTTGCTCTGCAGCAGAGAGCATCCCTTCCTCCTCCATGCCCTGGCCCCGCCCCTCTGTCCCGAAGGGGCCAGGCAGCTCAGGGGGGCCCACTGGTGATGGGTAGGGCTGTGCTGGCATGGCAGAGAGTACTGGTCCAGTTCACAGACTGACAGGCTACAGGCAGAGGTGATCAGGCCTGGAGCCTTCTCTTGACTGCCCCAGCCCTGATGCCGTGCCACCTGGGCTTGGGAGCAGCTGCTTGATGGTCCCTTGTTGAATGGCCTCTGGGGAGGCTCCATCTTCATCTTGGTGCTGACTGGGAGCAGGCTCTGTCATTCTTAGTTCTGCCCCATCCCCAATGCTTCTGGTTAAGTCTGCCCGGGGAGAATGGGGAAATGGGCACATGGCTAAGAAACCATGTCAACAAGGTTCCCCCCACCCTATCTCTGCCATTCACTCCCCTTTCCCCACATCCTTCCTTGTTCTCTCCCTGTGCCACCCCTTATTCCCACACCTCTTGTCTCTGTCTGCACTGGGGGGCCAGCTGCTGCCAATGGCCGTTTTTCCATGTAACTGGTCTAGTCTTGGGGGTTTCAGGGCTCCCCAGCTCCTGCTCTCTAAAGCCATGTCAGGTCCCAGGACTCCTGGGTGCCCAGGGCAGCGACTCACCTGATGTGGCTAAAGGACCAGCCCTTCCTCTTTCTGCTGCCCCCCGCCCCCAGGGCCCAGCCATGGCCCACTGAGGCCTGGCTATATCACATGCCTGGCTGCCTTCAGCTGGGAGACACTTGAAACCAGAGCCTTCAAAAACATCACTGAAGTCTCACTGTCTCAGGCTGATGCTTGAGCTCCAGGTTGAGCAGCCTCATGAGTCCTGCCCTCAGGGATGGCGGTGGTGTCCTGGCACCTGGGATAGCTTTGCTGCCCGCACCCACCCCCCGGGCTGGCGGGGGTTGGGGAGGAAGGGCATCCCACCCAGCCTGTGTCTCACCCCTTCTCCTTGCAGACATCCGGGACAGTGGTGCTAAACCCGTCATGGTCTACATCCATGGAGGCTCTTACATGGAAGGGACAGGCAACATGATTGATGGCAGCGTCCTCGCCAGTTATGGCAATGTCATCGTCATCACCCTCAACTATCGGGTTGGAGTGCTAGGTATGGTTCCCTGTCTGGTGCCTAGAAGGAAGACTGGCTTCTTAAGGAGGGGAGGAAAGAATGCTGGAGAATTTAAAAACAGAGAGCCTTGCTTCTCTAGCTGGTGCTAATAACCACAGTCAAAATGGTGTTATCCTCTGGCCCCTACCCAAATGCTAGGGGCTTCCCCATATCCCCAGGCCCTTTCTTAGAAGGTTTAGATGCCACTGGAAATTCAATTCAAACTTCACACCTTCTCTCAGGTCCCAAGCCAGGTCTCTGCTTCCAGACTTTCACTTGGCTGGGTTTTGTAGGATGCTTCAATTTTCCACTGTCCCGTCTTCACCTCTACCCACCCGCCCCACATCCCTAAACACCCCACACATGCACAGATATTCCTTCCAGTCCACTCCATGGCCACACACCTATTTACCTTCACGTGTTTACACATCCACCCCGCCATGCAGCTGCAGGCAGACGGTGATTTCTCACTCACCCCCACAAAGTACACACACCTAGCCCCACATTCACATCTCCAGGCCCCTCACACAGAAACACATTCTCCCAGCACTCCAGGTAACTCCACTCACATAGTCTCTCCAGAACACACACCCGCACACCCGCACACCCGCACACGCGCACACCCGCACACGCGCACACCCGCACACCCGCACACCCGCACACCCACACGGTCTGTGTACTCCACATCTGCACCCCGCAGATGGCTCTCACCCTCTGCATGTGCACACACATGCTCATGTGCTTCTCCCCATGTCTCTGGAGCCACATCTACACCCATACCCACGACGCATACACACCCACACCCACACTTTACCCCCGTATTTACAGCCCACACAAAAACCTACACCCTGCACATCCACGTCCACACCCAAACTCCACACATATACACCTTAAACGTATATAAATATTCCTTCCACCCACCCCACACACATACCTGTACACGCCCGTATCCCCCTGCACACCCCACTTCTACATCCACTTTACACACCCACCTGCTACCACACACACCTGTCCCTATCTCCTCAGAAACACAAACCAACATTCCCCTTCCCTACACACATATACTCTTACCTGTTTGTCCACACTGTCCCACCCTACACATACACAGATACTACACACACACCATATCCACATCTACATACATCCCACATACTGCCCTTATGTCATTCCCCTACACATACACTCCCCCCCACACACACATCGTGCATGCATGCATATACATGTGCACACTCTTCCATACACAGCCTGCATATGTACACCCAGCACACACCCATGCACTTCTCCCCTCACCCCACCCCACAAATACATACACATCCGTGTACATGGGGCTGCACCTGTATCCATACATGCATACACACCTCTACCCATGCCCAACCGCATCCCCCCAAGTCCCCTCACACTTCCTTATCCCGTATATGCACACATACACACTCCTTGTACTCTATGCATGTCCCCTGCACACTCCCACCCATCGCACACATACTCCCATTCATACGCGCTCATTGCCCAAATGCCTCCTCATATGCACCCATACACCTCCCCACCCGCGCATTCTCTGCTGTGCACAAGCTTGTGTCAGTCATTTAGGCTGCCCCTGAACCCTGTACCTTCCTTGGTGACCACCCATGCCTATCTATGGTGAAGGTCTTGAGGTAAATGAGTGCCTCAGAGAGGGTGACTAAGCACACAGGGCCCTGCTCATGCTTCCCCAAGCCCCGCACCCCTGTAGTGGCATGAAGAAGCCAACTTCTTCCTGGAGAAGAGTTTCAGCGGGAGTATAGGCTCTTGGTCAGGTCTGTAGGCATATGGGTGCTAAACCAGCAGTTAGGCGTGGCTTATTCCATGGCTAGTTAGGGGACATGACCGTATTTTATTTCATTTCATTTCATTTTTATTTAATTTTTGAGACAGGGTCTCACTCTTGCCCAGGCCAGTTTTGAACTCCTGAGCTCAAGTGATCATCCTCCCACCTCAAGGGCCTTATTTTAATTTTTTTTTTGAGACGGAATCTTGCTCTGTTGCCCAGGCTGGAGTTCAATGGCACTATCTTGGCTCACTGCAACCTCCACCTCCTGGGTTCGAGTGATTCTCCTACCTCAGCCTCCTGAGTACCTGGGATTACAGGCACCTACCACCATGCCCGGCTAATTTTTGTATTTTTAGTAGAGACACGGTTTCACCATGTTGGTCAGGCTGGTCTCAAACTCCTGACCTTAGGTGATCTGCCCGCCTCAGCCTTCCAAAGTGCTGGGATTACCGGCATGAGCCACCACGCCTGGCTCTTAATTTTCTCTTGACTATATTGCTTTGTCAGTTCCAATCCCAGAGGCCCCGGGGCTGCATTTCACTTCTGGGTGTAGTTGTATGCGCAGAATGGCAATCTTCTCTTGGCTTACAATTACTACTATGTGAGATAGGAAGGTAATTTTGGGTTCTAAAACTGCAGAAATGATATTCCTTGGCAAGCAAAGCTTCAGGCCGGGCGCCGGTGGCTCAAGCCTGTAATTCCAGCATCTTTAGAGGCCGAGACGGGCGGATCACGAGGCTGTGAGATCGAGACTCTGGCACACGGTGAAACCCGCCTCTACTAAAAATACAAAAAACTAGGCCGGGCGTAGGTATGGCGCTTCTGTAGTCCCAGCTACTTCCGGGAGGCTGGAGGCAGGAGAATGGCATAAACCTGGGAGACAGAGCTTGCAGAGTGAGCTGAGATCCGCCACCGTACTCTAGCCCGGTGACAGAGCTTGAGACTCCGCCTCAAAAAAAAAAAAAAAAAAAAAAAAAAAAAGAAAGCAAAGTCTGTATCCCTCTACGGTACCTGGGACAATGAACATGGAGCATGCAGGCCATTCACGCTTTGTCTCCCCAGGTCTGTAGCTTGGATGTTGATGTCATGGTTCTCTCCCTGCCCTCTGTCTTTCTGCATTACCTCAGACACCATGGTGAGGCTCTTGTAAGCTGTTCTGTCCTGTTGAATCTCATGCTACCATGAAGGTGGCTGGAAACCCGCACACTAGGGCTGCACACTTTCTTTTTTAATTAATTAATTAATTAATTAATTAATTGATTGATTTTTTGAGACAGAGTCTCACTCTGTCACCCAGGCTGGAGTGCAGTGGTGCAATCATGGCTCACTGCAGTCTTGACCTCCCAGGCTCAAGTGATCCTCCCACCTCAGCCTCCTGAGCAATTTGGGATTATGGATTACAGGTGTGCACCAACACACCCAGCTAATTTTTGTATTTTTAGTAGAGACAAGGTCTCACTGTGTTGGCCAGGCTGGTCTGGAACTCCTGACCTCAAGTGATCCACTTGCCTTGGCCTCCCAAAGTGCTGGGATTACAGGCGTGAGCCACCGCGCCCAGCTGGGCTCCATAGTTTCTAGAGAGGAATGAACGTGCAAATGTAATCACAAACAGATATACAGACACATGTACACGGTAGTTCAAAGCCAAAAGTAATTTTGCTACTTTCTTTTCTTAGAGTGACAGAAAACACTCAACTCAGCTGCTTAAAGAAATATAAACACAATGCTCCATTCTATAAGGTTTACTGGAAAATACAAAGAATATTAAAAATATGCTTCAGAGCAGCTAGGGATGAAGAAAGAGAGCACGGAAAAGAGGGCGAGAGACAGGAGAAAGCAAAGAAGAGAAGAAAAGGAGAGGACGAGAGAGTCAGGGAGAGGAAGCAGAGAGGAGACAGAAGGAGAGACTTAGGATTTGGAGAGAGGCTCGGCATTTCACGTAGGATGTGAACTCTCCACAGTGTCAGTTGGGAACTGCGGGCCGCACAGAAGGCTGTCGCTGGTGAGCATTCCATATGATATCCTGATTTGCTGATTACTTCAGAGTCCTTCAGCTGCTGTAATCCTTAAGCTTCTACACCAGAAGTTCTTAACCTTTTGGGGGGTCTTGGACCCTTTTGAGATTCTGATGAAAGCTCTGGACTCTGCCCTGGAACGATGCACACATGCACGCGCACACACACACAGACACACACATGCTTAAGAAAACAATTTTACAGGGCCAGGTGCGGTGGCTCATGCCTGTAATCCCAACACTTTGGAAGGATGAGGTGGGTGGATCACCTGAGGTCAGGAGTTCAAGACCAGGCTGGTCAACATGGTGAAACCCTGTCTCTACTAAAAATACAAAAATGGCCGGGCGCGGTGGCTCACGCCTGTAATCCCAGCACTTTGGGAGGCGAGGCGAGGATCACAAGATCAGGAGTCGAGACCACAGTGAGCCCGTCTCTGCAAAATACTGAAATGGCAGGCTGTAGGTGGTGAAGCCTGTGAATCCCAGCTACTCAGGAGGCTGAGGCAGGAGAATGGCGTGAACCCGGGGAGGCAGGAGCTTGCAGTGAGCCGAGATCGGCCACTGCACTCCAGCCTGAGCCTGGCCCGAGACTCTGTCTCAAAAAAAAAAAATACAAAAATGAGCTGGGCATGGTGGCCGAGGTAGCCTGTAGTCCCCAGCTACTCCAAGACTGAGGCAGGAGAATCGCTTTGGAACCTGGGAGGCGGAAGTTGCAATGAGCCAAGATCATGCCACTGCACTCCAGCCTGGGCAACAGAGTGAGACTCCATCTCAAAAAGAAAAAGAAAGAAAGAAAAAACAATTTTACAGATCCCTCTTAAGTTCATCCATGAAAATCAGGTTAAGAACTCGCACTTGACAGCCCCCTGTCATTTGGATAACCAGAACAGCACATCTGGGGGCAGGACCATTCTTCTTTGGGCTTAAGCAGTTGATGATCAAATATTACTGAAAACTCAGAAGGAGTCCTACACTGAGATTTGCTCAGAAGTTCCTCACCACTTCCTACATACCCTTCAGTTCCTGTTTTGGAACACAAATATAATCAATAAGCCCATATTGGATCCTGGGTACATATAAGATGTTTTTGTCTCTTGACACCAGATGTAGAACATGGGTTTGTCCCTGATGCTTGGGAATTTTCCTGTGTAGTGGAGCCTTTGTTGTTTTGTTGCCCAAAGCATCCCAGAACAGGTGGCTTGTTTTGGACCCCAGTCACAGGCATTCAGTCACTCTCCTTCCCATCAGCTTTCCTGAGCACTGAACTCATCAGGCGGATCACTCTAAGGTGCTTTTCTTTTTTCTTCTCTTTTCTTTTTCTTTCTTTCTTTCTTTCTTTTTTTCTTTTTGAGACAGAGTCTCGCTCTGTCACTCAGGCTGGAGTACAATGGCGCGATCTTGGCTCACTGCAACCTCCGCCTCCCAGGTTAAAGCAATTCTCCTGCCTTAGCCTCCCAAGTAGCTGGGACTACAGGCACCTGCCACCACGCCTGGCTAATTTTTGTATTTTTAGTAGAGACAGGGTTTCACCATGTTGGCCAGGCTGGTGTCGAACTCCTGACCTCAGGTGATCTACCTGCCTCGGCCTCCCAAAGTGCTGGGATTATAGGCATGAGCCATCACACCCGGCCTCTAAGGTGCTTTTCTAGATATCTTGGGTGATTCATGCATGTTGAGAATGTCACAGGCTAATCCATGAATCCTCTCCAAGGCAGAGGGGTAGCTATTATTTGAGAAGGCCCCACTGGGCTTGAGGCCAACAAAGAAAGGGACTCCAGCAGGATATAGGATGTGGATATCCCTGAGGCTGAGCAAGCAGGAACTTGCCAAGTTTTTACTCCAGGTTCCAGAATTGAATCCTACGTGCTTGCTCAGGTACCCTCCAGGCAAACCGAAAACCCAGTAAACATCAAGTCTTGAGTGACACAAATATCTGGTTTTGTTGCAATCTGCCAGATTCCCCCATCTTCTGTTGACGAGCAGTTTACCATGAACTACAGTATAAACTTGGGCCCAGGGAGACTGGCTCCGATTTATTCTGACAGTTTATGGAGTTGGGTATTTCAGCCTTCATTCTCACACGGTTTCTGTGGATGGCTGAGTTACTGGGAACTAGCAGTGAGTGACCTCTCCCAGAATGCCAGATTTTGTGTGCTTGCGGTTGGTCAGGTTTGCTGTCATCTTCCTGAGCCTGTTGGAGATAGTATTTCTTTTTCTTCCTCTCTTTTTTTTTTTTTTTTTTAAGATGGAGATTCATTCTTGTTGCCCAGGCTGGAGTGCAATGGCACGATCTCAGCTCACTGCAACCTCCGCCTCCCAGGTTCAAGTGATTCTCCTGCCTCAGCCTCCCTAGTAGCTGGGATTACAGGCATGTGCCACAGGCGTGCCTGGCTAATTTTGTATTTTTAGTAGAGACGGGGTTTCTCCATGTTGGTCAGGCTGGTCTCGAACTCCCGACCTCAGGTGATCTGCCGGCCTCGGCCTCCCAAAGTGCTGGGATTACAGGCATGAGCCATCGCGCCTGGCCTGGAGATGGTATTTCAAGTAGGACTCTTCGTGGAGTAGGGATCATTGACATGGCATCATCCACATGCTTCAGGGCCCCTTATCCAGAGGCTCATAGGATCTGAGGGAGCAGAGAGTGATGGTCAAAGCCTCTATCCAATCACCTGAGGTCAGGAGTTCATGACCAACCTGGCCAACATGGCGAAACCCCATCTCTACTAAAAATACAAAAATTAGCCAGGTGTGGTGGCGTGCACCTGTAATCCCAGTTACTTGCGAGGCTGAGACAGGAGAATCACTTGAACCTGGGAGGCGGAGGTTGCAGTGAGCCAAGATCGTGCCATTGCACTCCAGCCTGGGCGACAAGAGTGAAACTCCTTCTAAAAAAATAAAAAATCAAAAAAAAAAAAAAAAAAAAATCCTCCATCCAGCCCTTTCAGGCCTTTGTTCCTAACCCAGGAAATTGATACATATTGGAGAAGTCTGCTCTACTACATCCAAATGCAGGCTTTGCCTGCTGATCAGGGCAGACATGTTTGACACATTTCAGTAAATGATGCCTTGGAAAAGGCTGAAGCCAAGACCACTATTGCCTAAATGAAAGAAAAGGAAAAGAGAATACAGGGGAAGGAGAGAGGAGGAAGGGTGGACTGAAAGAAGGACAGTGATTTCTGCCAGAGGGTCCCAAGGCTTGGGCAGCTGGGTTGGATCATGGTCAACAGAGTTGGGGTTTTGAGGGATTTTTTTGTTTGTTTGCTTTTTTAGAGATGGAGTCTCATTCTGTCCCCCAAGCTGGAGTGCAGTGGGGTAATAACAGCTCACTGCAGCCTTGACACCTAGGCTCAAATGATCCTCCAGCCCCAGCCTCCTGAGTGGCTGGGACCACAGGCATGCACCACCACAACTGGCTAATTTATTTTGTTTTAAAAATAAAAGGAGACAGGGTCTTGCTACATTGGTCAGGTTGGTCTCAAACTTCTGACCTCAAGTGGTCCTCCCACCTCAGCCTCCTAAAGTGCTGGGATTACAGGCGTGAGCCACCGTGCCCGGCCAAGGTTTTAAGACTCAAAGGAGCAGTTTCAATTTCTGAATGGGCCACGCAAAGGAAAAGCTGGTTTCCTTGTCTGAAAGAGCAAGGGTTCCTTTGTTCATCCTCATGCAGGCTTTCTCTAATTCATTCTCATTTCCTCCTCTGCAACCTGGGGCTAAAGAGGACTTGTGACTAGGGCCCGGGAGAAAGAACTAAGTACTTTACATACTTAATTGTACCAGAGGTAAATTAATAACACACTTGAAGAGGATGAGATGAGCTCTTTTGCAGAAGCTAGGTACAGAAGGACTTGAGAAAGACAGTGGTGAGGTCTTGTGACTGCTTGAGTCTATTTGAATTCAGCCTCTGCCTATGGACTGCAAGGACCACCAGAGAACTCCCCATGAGCTCTGGGAGCCTTCTCCAACATGGCCTCGCACAAAGTTGATTCCAGGTGCTGTGAATGAGCTTTTAACTGGGGAGTAAAAATACTGATCCAAGTGTGGGTTTCCAATGTGTAGGAGCTCCACAATTACCCACCTCCAAAGACTTCTTCCAAAAGCCTATGGCAGGAGAAGACAGAGCCTTCCAACGGACCCAAGGATTCAGGGAAGAGAGATGAAATAAGGCCGCAGGATCAGTCTAAAATGGAAGCAGAGTAGGGGGGAATATAGGACATCTCTGTGGGATAGCCAGCAGGTGGGCAGGAAGGTAGTCTCCATGGCAACAAGTCTCCACAGCAGCAAATCCCAGCAGGTGGGTGGGAAGGTAGTCTCCATGGTGACATGTCTCCTCAGCAGCAAATTCCAGTGGGGGGGCGGGAAGACCTGTTTCTGTGGTAACGCACTGCGCTACTTCCCTATTTCTCCACCAGATGAAAAAGATGGTCTGATCCAGTGGTTTCTCAACTTTAGCAGGTGTCAGAATCACCTGGAGAGCTTGTTAACACAGATTGCTGGGCCTCACCCCCAGAGTTTCTGATTCGTGAGGCCTCCAAGGGAGGGAAATGAGGACCTGCCCTGAAAATGAGGGGAAGGGGGCCATCGAGGCCCCAGAAAGAAGTGGAGAGGGACTGATTTGAACAGGAAGGGCAAGGAGAGTTTAGGGATTGTTGCCTTTTGGGATCATCTACACTTCCTTTGGAGAGAGAAGAACGGGGAAAGAGGAGTAACTATAGAGCTACAATGTGCTGAGCATGTTCTAGATGATTATATTCGTTTTATCCTTGTTACAACCCTGTGAGGTATTTGTATCCCCATTTTACAGAAGAGGACACTATGGCTCAGAGATTTTAAACTAAGTGCCCAAGGCTACATGGCTGAGATGTGATAGAGCCAGGATTCAAATCAAGGACTGTCTGACTCCAAGGTTTCCATTCTATCTTGCCAGATGTTAGGGTAAGGTCCTCAATAGTAGCTCAGAATGCTGAGTTCTAGACATTTGCAGTTTCTGCAGTTTGTCTCCTACCTGGAGGCATCCACTTCAAATGGTCTGCAGACCCTTCCTTCCAAGCTGGATAACAGGTGGGAGGCAGGGAGCCGACCCCTCCTCTGTTGACGATGCTGGACATTGCAGAAAGGAGCACTGGTTTAAGTTAGCTAGGTGGGAAGAACTACACTGCGTGCTCATTCTCTATCCCCACCTCCCCTGTTGACCCTGCCTGCCGTCATCACCCAAATCCTCCATCCCTCTGCCTTCATTGTCCTCATGCCCTTTGTCGAATCCAGGTTTCCTGAGTACTGGAGATCAGGCTGCCAAGGGCAACTATGGGCTCCTTGACCAGATCCAGGCCCTCCGCTGGGTGAGCGAGAATATTGCCTTCTTCGGGGGAGACCCCCGCCGGATCACCGTCTTTGGCTCGGGCATTGGTGCATCCTGCGTCAGCCTCCTCACGTTGTCACATCACTCAGAGGGTGAGTAACTCATGGGGCAAAACATGAACTAGCCAAGTGCTGGCTGCCCAGCGTGCTCCATCCATGTCCCAGGGTATCCAAGGGAATCGGCCAGCTCTCTTCTACCAGCTTGGTATCCCTTTGGCAAGAAGTGGAAGAGAAATGTTCCTCTGGGAGAAGTACTTCTCCCAAAGCTGGAGAGGGAAGGAAGAGAATCCCATTTATGTCCCAGGAAAGCAAGATTCTCCTTCTGATGTGGGAGTCTTATCTGGGGGAGTGGGAATAGAACAACTGTCCCCTCAGAGGACAATAGTTTGACAGGGGTTGGGGGAGATCTTTCAGTATGGGAAGGACATGTTACTTCACAGTAGAGATATAGGGTGGAAATTGGTTTCTAGGTCTAAGAAACACCCATTCTCTGCCTTTCTCTCTGAAGAACAAGTCTGTACAAGAGGGGAAACGTCCTAGAGGGAAAAGTGGATCTGAAATGAGAGTCCCTAACCCGTGAGGTGGGCTCCTTCCATAGGACGATGGTCTATTATCGGACTCCAGACCTCTTCCCGGACTGTGCAAGCTGCCGGGGAGATTTTCATTTTTGGCCTCTCTCCTTGTGGTGGGTCCCTTTGCCAGTGACCCTTCCAAGAGAGCAGAATAGGTCCTTTTTGCTCAGCAGGAAATGTTTTCTCCACCTCTGGACTACAGGGAACATTCTATCTCTAAGAGGCAAAGCTGAGCTTCTCAAGAAGGAAAGATCTTCCTGAAATAGGTGCCCTTTTCTGAAGTAAGGAAATCTGTGAGCGAGGATGCTTTCTTTCTTTTTTAATTGAACACTAACCCCCTGAGTTAGGGACATTCTCACAGGAAGACCTTCTGTCTCTCGGAAGAAGTTGTCTCTCTGAGAGAGAAGAACCACCTTCTTTGACCTAGAAATTCTGTCTTTGCCCCTCCAGGGACTACCCTGGTGAGGGAGGACTCAGGTGGGATCTGCATCTCTAAAGAGAGAGACTGTGTTCCTAGGTGACCATAGTGGGAACAGGAATCTCCCCTTTTTCCCCAAAGGAGGGTGAAATGATAGGCTGCAAGGGTGCCTTGGCCTGAAGAAACGTTCTGTGCCTCCTCCGACTGGGAACTCCTCCCCCTGGAGTGGTGCTATGCTTTGTCTCATAGGGAGCCTGTGTCTCTGGAGGTTTGACTTTTTTCTTTTTTTTTTTTTTTTTTTTTTGAGACAAGATCTCGCTTTGTCCCCCAGGCTCTGTCTCCCAGTGCAGTGGTGCGATCACAGCTCACTGCAACCTCCGCCTCCCAGGCTCAAGTAATCCTCTTGCCTCAGCCTCCAGAGTAGCTGGGGACTACAGGTGCATGCCACCATGCCCGGCTAATTTTGGGGAGAATTTTTTTTTTGTAGAGACAGGTTTTTGCCATGTTGCCCAGGCTGGTCTCGAACTCCTGAGCTCAAGCGATCCGCCTACCTCGGCCTCCCAAAGTGCTGAGATTACAGGCGTGAGCCACTGTGCCTGGCCAAGGTTTGACTTCTTTAAAGACCTGTTCTCTCTATTTTTCTGTAATTGATGCATGGAGAATAATTTTTGGGAAAATGAGGCTGTCTTTTAAGTAGTAATCTATCATTTCTTTCCCTCTCTTTCCACTCATGCAAACTGGCCTTCTCTTAAAGGAATGGAATTGTGTGCCTGAGGGACAAATTCTCCCTTGGGAATGTTGGGGCCGGGGAGGGAATGATATCCTTTTTTTTTTTTTTTTTTTTTTTTTCCTAGAGGGGGAAAATTATCTTCTTTTTGAGTTTGGGGGACTGGTTCCCTCTCTGCTGGGGGAAAATCTGAATTTGAAGTATCAGTAGCTTCAGATAAAAGGAAAGTCTCTGCCAGGTGCGGTGGCTCATGCCTGTAACCCCAGCACTTTGGGAGGCCAAGACAGGCGGATCACCTGAAGTCGGGAGTTCAAGACCAGCCTGACCAACATGGTGAAACCCTGTCTCTACTAAAAGTACAAAATTAGCCTGGCGTGGTGGCGCATGCCTGTAGTCCCAGCTACTCGGGAGGCTGAGGCAAGAGAAATGCTTGAACCTTGGAGGCAGAGGTTGCGTTGAGCCAAGACCCCGCCATTGCACTCCAGCCTGGTCAACAAGAGTGAAACTCCATCTCTAAAAAAAAAAAAAAAAGCAAAGTCTCAGTGGAGACCACAGATGGGGAGCACAGGTTCCCTGGAGACTTTCAGACCCCAAGGCCTTTGCCCTTGGGCTCCTTCCCCAAACCCTCAGAATGTGGGGCTCTTGCCTGCCTGCATTTCTCATCTCTCATGAAAAAGACTCCTTTGTGGTGCAAGTGCCAGCTCCCTGGTGGTGCGCTGGCACAGAGCTGGGCCCAGCTGGGCAGGAAGCAAGAGGGGAAGACAAGGAGAGATAAAGAGAGGCGGCATAAGGGGGCTGACATCTGGGATTCAAGGGGTTAATTCTTCCTGACATTGCCTTAACCCCTAAGTTACCAGTCATTGCACCAGGACAGGGAAGGGATGGAGGAAGCTGTCAAGGAAGGGGTTCAGCAACCCCTCCTTTGGCCCTACATCATCCCCTGCCAAAAGAGTTGTTCCCCCTTCCTAGCCCATTTAAACCATGGGGCAGCCTCAGTGACAAAGGAATGAGGGGATTTATGGCTATGTATGACACGACAGATCTGACCTAGTGCTACCTGTCTTCTGTAGGACTTTTCCAGAGAGCCATCATCCAGAGTGGCTCTGCTCTGTCCAGCTGGGCTGTGAACTACCAACCAGTGAAGTACACCAGCCTGCTGGCAGACAAAGTGGGCTGTAATGTGCTGGACACCGTGGATATGGTGGACTGTCTTCGGCAAAAGAGTGCCAAGGAGCTGGTAGAGCAGGACATCCAGCCAGCCCGCTATCACGTGGCCTTTGGCCCTGTGATTGATGGTGATGTCATTCCTGATGACCCTGAGATCCTCATGGAGCAGGGCGAGTTCCTCAACTATGACATCATGCTAGGTGTCAATCAGGGCGAGGGTCTCAAGTTTGTGGAAGGGGTGGTGGACCCTGAGGATGGTGTCTCTGGCACTGACTTTGACTATTCTGTCTCCAATTTTGTGGACAATCTGTATGGCTATCCTGAGGGTAAGGACACCCTGCGAGAGACCATCAAGTTCATGTATACAGACTGGGCAGACCGTGACAACCCTGAGACCCGCCGTAAAACACTGGTGGCACTCTTCACTGACCACCAGTGGGTAGAGCCCTCAGTGGTGACAGCCGATCTGCACGCCCGCTACGGCTCACCTACCTACTTCTACGCCTTCTATCATCACTGCCAGAGCCTCATGAAGCCTGCTTGGTCAGATGCAGCTCATGGGGATGAAGTACCCTATGTTTTTGGGGTTCCTATGGTAGGCCCCACTGACCTTTTCCCCTGCAACTTCTCCAAGAATGATGTTATGCTCAGTGCTGTCGTCATGACCTATTGGACCAACTTTGCCAAGACTGGGTAAGGAGAAAATAGGGTTTTTTCTTCTTTGAGACCCCAGCATGCCCTCCCCTCCGCTCCTCTAGCTAAATCTCTTCCATCATATCCTTTCCTAAGATGTTCCCAAAATCTTGCTTGGTACCCCTTCACTCATCTTCCTACCTCCCCTTCCTGAGTCTTTCATGCCATTTTTCCTTCCTTCAAAAATGTCGTTGAGGCTCAGAACTCAGTTAGCATCGGGACTAGGAAGGAATGAGAGTTACTGGAAGAACTATGAGATTGAGCCAGGCCCAGTGGCTCACGGCTGTAATCCCAGCACTTTGGGAGGCCAAGGCAGGCAGATCACTTGAGCCCAGGAGTTCAAGACCAGCCACGGCAACATAGAAAGACCCTGTCTCTAAAAGGAAAAGCATTAGCCGGGCATGGTAGTGTGCACCTGTAGTCCCAGGTACTTGGGATGCTGAGGTGGGAGGATCGCTTGAGCCCCGGAGGTTGAGGCTACACTGAGCTGTGATCATGCCACTGTACTCTAGCCTGGGTGACAGAGCGAGACCTAATCTCAAACACACACACACACATACACACACACACACACACACACACACACACAAACACACAAACTACGGGATTCAAGGTTTGCTGGTCAGAGGTCATGCGAAATAGGAATGCAGTACTTCAGAAAGAGCCTTCAGGGCCGGGCGCGGAGGTTCACACCTATAATCCCAGAAGTTTGGGAGGCTGAGGCAGGCGGATTGCCTGAGCTCAGGAGTTCGAGACTAGCCTGGCCAACATGGCGAAACCCTGTCTCTACTATAATACAAAAAATTTGCCACGCGTGGTGGCAGGCGCCTGTAGTCCTGGCTACTTAGGCAAGAGCATTGCTTGAACCCAGGAGGCAGAGGTTGCAGTGAGCCAAGGTTGCACCACTGCACTCCAGCCTGGGTGAAACTGTCTCAAAAAAAAAGCCAGGACTACAGGGAAAACAAAAGAAAAGAAAGAAAGAGACTTCAGGTTCAGCAATTTCTGCTTGCTTAATGAAAGAAAGAAAGAGCCTTTATTAGGGGGCTCCTGGCAAAACTGGGCAGCTGAAAAGATTGATAAATGCTCAGTAGCATGTGCAAAGAAAAAGCATCTATAGCCTTAATATTAAAGGATGAGTGCCGGGAAGGAGGAGATAGGAGTTCAGGCTCTGGGGAAGAAGCAGGTGGGGGCAGAGCAGGGGGACCCTGAAAAAGATGGAAACGGTGGGAAGTTCTGAACTGGGAAAGAGGTTTGGCTGTCACAGGAAAAATGCTGGGCCTTGTCCTCAACCAGATAGAGTGGTGACCCCAGATTTCCATGTGGTATTTCAGGGATCCCAACAAGCCGGTCCCCCAGGACACCAAGTTCATTCACACCAAGGCCAACCGCTTTGAGGAAGTGGCCTGGTCCAAATACAATCCCCGAGACCAGCTCTACCTTCACATCGGGCTGAAACCAAGGGTCCGAGATCATTACCGGGCCACTAAAGTGGCCTTTTGGAAACATCTGGTGCCCCACCTATACAACCTGCATGACATGTTCCACTACACGTCCACCACCACCAAAGTGCCGCCTCCGGATACCACCCACAGCTCCCACATCACCCGCAGGCCCAATGGCAAGACCTGGAGCACCAAGCGGCCAGCCATCTCACCTGCCTACAGCAACGAGAATGCCCAGGGGTCCTGGAACGGGGACCAGGATGCAGGGCCACTCCTGGTGGAGAACCCTCGTGACTACTCCACTGAATTAAGTGTCACCATCGCCGTGGGGGCCTCCCTCCTGTTCCTTAACGTTCTGGCCTTCGCTGCCCTCTACTACCGTAAGGACAAACGGCGCCAGGAACCCCTGCGGCAGCCTAGCCCTCAGCGGGGAGCCGGGGCCCCGGAATTGGGAGCTGCTCCAGAGGAGGAGCTGGCAGCGTTACAACTGGGCCCCACCCACCACGAGTGTGAGGCCGGTCCCCCCCATGACACGCTGCGCCTCACTGCGTTGCCCGACTACACCCTGACCCTGCGGCGCTCCCCAGATGACATCCCACTCATGACCCCCAACACCATCACTATGATCCCCAACTCCCTGGTAGGGCTGCAGACATTGCACCCCTATAACACCTTTGCTGCAGGGTTCAACAGTACCGGGCTACCCCACTCACACTCCACTACCCGGGTATAGCTCCAGCTCAGAGCACAGCCAATGTCCCGGCTCCCTCCCTCCCAGATCCAGGAACACATGCACACACACACACACACACACACACACGCAGACACACACGCACACACATATATGTATACGCACGCACCCACACCCTACAGCAGACCCACCCGCACAAACATAGACAGATGTGGACATGCACCCGCATGTACAAAAACACAAATACGGAAGTAAACCTGAACAAACCCTTTAAATGGGGACGCAGATGAGTCCTTGGGAAACCGAGGACCCATGAAACAGCAGCTGAAGCCAGCTCCCTGAGCCTGACCACAGACACTCCTGGGGGGCCTGAAAGCAACAGCTGGACACCCCCTTGGTGCTCGCCTTCGGCCTCTCTTGGAACTGCACCACCGACCAACTCCAGACTTGGGAGCTTTAAAGAGCAGAATAGCTCTTCCTCCCCAGGACTTGGTCTTTTTTCTGGGTCTTGTTTTGTTGATTTTTCTTTTTTAATTTTGGAACAAATGCTTTTCCAACCCGTGAGTGCTAAGAGGCTCTGGAAGGGAGGGCTCCAGGCCCGAAGGTCTCTCTGGCTCTAGGACCCCCCAGTGCTCACACAATCAGACCAAGGAACAGGACCCCCAGGAAGGAAACAGATTCAAGCAAGACCATGGGGTGGAAGGAGAAAGGGGCTAGCGCTGGATGGGGCTGGAGGGCCGTCGGGGAGAGATCTCCAACGCTCTCTGTGTCCATGTGGAGGGCTGCAGAGCCTGCAGGGTGACCTGCTTCCCCAGAAGCCAACAGCGTTGGCCTGGCCAGACCAGGGGACCTTAGATTTGGGGAACAAGGTACTACGGAAGCCACATCACTATTGGGCCCCCGGATCTGATCTGGGTTTTGCCTCTGCCCTTGGGGAAATGCTATCAGAAATTCACCCCATTTTCTTTACAGTCTCTTTTGTGTCTGTCATTTCTCTTTCAAAAAGGCGGTGTTTTTGTTGTTGTTGGCTTTTTTTTTTTTTTAAAGAAAAGTTCTTAAAACACTAACGGAAACCCATGGAGTTTGTCCTTTGTAAAAATTTTAAACACAGTGTCTTGATATAAAAATAAAAAATCCAGTTAGCACTCCCAACCTGCCTCCCTTGCACAGGCCTTGCCCCAACAGACCTCTGAACAGGGTGCCCCTGTGGGCTGGGAATCAGGCAGTCTCCCCCTGCCTCCTGTATCTCTAAGCTGATACGAGTCTGGGCTGCACTGTGCGGGGTTGGGCGGGGGGTTGGCGTCCCCTGCGTGAAGGCCTCTCCAATCTTAATCAGGTTGCTCTTCCCATCCCCCTGCCCCCAGCGCGCTGGGTTCCTGCAGCTGAAGCCTCCTCTCAGCACTTCAGGCCTCCTAACGAAATGGCAAAAATACTTCCTTCCTCCTCTGCCATGGCTGCGGCCTCCTCCTCCTCTTCCTTCTCCTCCTCCTCCTCTGCTGCAACCACCCTGCCCTCACCTTGGACTGGGGGCTGGGAGGAAGTTTGACCTCTAACATGCTGAAATTCTTTCTCCTATCTGAATCCAGTGCAGCGTCAGACGTGGACTCCCTGGCCTTGAATGACTGACAGAGCAGAGGCCCTCTCCTTCCCCAGGAATACTTGTTTGCTGCTCTGTGAATTAGAACTGGAGAAGTCCTTGGGGCCCTGGGAGCGATTTTTCTACAGGATTGTGATCAGTGACTCCCTGTCAACCCTGGGGCGTGGATTCAGTGGGGCCCCACAGGGTTAGCATTATGGGATTTCATATTATTCTCAGTGACTTGAAAGACTGAACTGGGAGTGTGCTCGGCAAGTATGATAGTTGGGTGGGGTTGCTGATACCTCAGAAAGCAGGAATAGAATTCTTCAAATGACCCTGACAAAATGAGGGAGATGAACCATCACAAGCAGGACCATGTCCAGAGAGGACGAACACAGGTAGTGTGCACAAAGACCAAAACCCAGAACTAATACACTAATATGGTACACTGGACAAGGGAGATGGGCAGTGATTGACTTGACACAAGTATAGTTAAAAAGAAGAACTGGGGAGATGGTGTCAGGGTACATCACAAGTGAGTCCATGATATAAAACTGGTTTTCTCCCTCCTTTCCTCCCACCCTTCTTTCCTTTCTTTTTTCCAAAACTAATGTGGATCCTGCATATAGTAACAAAAACACAGCATGGAGGAGCTGAGAAGCCATCCAAGTGTGAGATTTAGAACCAGAAGTCACCTGAGAGTCATCTAGTCCAACCCATTTATTTTATAGTTGGGGAAATGGGCCCAGAAAAGCCCGTCACAGTTAGTATTAGAAACAGACCTAGGATGCCACCCAGCACTACATGACCCTTGCCACAGTCCCACTCAACTTGTTCCATTCTACCTGCCATTGGTCATACCTTTCAAAGCATGATGGGTCTACCTTTGACCAACACATTTTTAGCATAAGTGGAAAGCTAGAGAGGATCTGGAGAAGAGCATAAATAATGCCACAGGACTGGGTGCTGTGTGTGCGTGTGTGTGTGTGTATGTGTGAGTGTGTGTGTGTGATCTAGAAAGGAAAAAGCTGATGAGGTAACATTCAATGGTTGTAGAGCACCTACCATGTGAAAAGTGTGCTATACCCATCTTCAAAATTTAACTCCTAAATAAGGACAGAGCTGATGATCTGCTCTCCATTTCTTTTGAGAATGATAGAGGGGAAAATGAGATCAAGTGACATACAAGGAATAACTTTGCTATGAATAGGAAATGATCACAAGCACCTAGTGAGTCCTCAATAACAGTTGCCAAATTGAGTGAATGGCTACTAAGGGAAGCACTGGTATTTCTCATCTTCCTGAAAGCAGAGGGCTAGATTATATGCCTTTTTTAAAAAAAAAAAAAAAAAAAAAAAAACAGAGATGGAATTTCACCATGTTGCCCAGGCTGGTCTCGAACTCCTGGGCTCAAGCAATCCTCCCACCTCAACCTCCCAATTGACCTTTTGAAGTCAATCCAGAGTCTTTGTTCTTATGTTCCATCCTTTGATTGGTCCATTTGAGATATTACGTGGCCTCCTATTTGAGACCATACCTGGCCTCCCGCTCTGGAGTGGGGAGTGTACCTCCAAGTTAGGAGGGCTCTCTATTTTGGGATGATTTAGACACTGCCTCTCCTCTAAGAACTCAAGGCGCCATAGCAAAACCAGCTCCAATCCTATTAGGGACCCATCAGTGAGAGATTACAATTGGTCTTCACACTTTTGAAAGGTCTAGGTGGAAGAGGTGATCTCCAAGACAGGCAGGATTTCAATCTAATTGACAGTCAATTCCATGCCCATGTAGCTTCAGGTTCTCAGCCCTGTTGCTGACAGCTGGCCCTGGGCCCAGCCAAAAAGCCCAGCTCCTTGTTTGAAGTGAAGTTGAGGATATACTTGGATTTTATTTAACATTACAAAAAGCATTAATGCCTAGATTGGGTCAGTCCACATCCCTAGATTTATCTGGTTTCTATTTTAGTCTTTTAAGGAGCTGGACACAGCTATCATATGATCTGAATTTGTAGTGTGTGTGAAGGGTCAGAGGTTGGTCACTGTGGAAATCTCCATAGCTTGAAGTATGGTTACCAGGACCGTAGGCTTGGCCCTGTGCTAGTTTACATACTATGGGGGATAGAAGACACCAGTTGCGTACTGTCAGGAAAACAAAACGGAACCACAATCAAATGAATGAAATGCATGTGCTTCAATTGTATGGTAAAGGTTAAAGGGATTGGAGAAACTGTAAAAGAGGCTATGATGGGATTGGGGTGGGTGGGTGGATAGAGTGGGCATTAGAGGGAAAACACAGCCAAATCATGGAGATGAGAAGGTCTAGGTGTGCTTGAGGGGACTGGCCAAAATGGTGGGAAATCAGCTTGGTGAGGCAGCTCATGAAGATCTTCACAGCAGAAGAGTTTGGCTACTATTGAATGAGCAACTGGACACCCTGATTGAACTCTTTTGCGAATGGTTTTATGGTGGAACAACAAAGCCTCCTCAGCTCCTCTTTCACTCCTTCTCTTCTACAAGGAAAAGGATTTTCACACTAGAAAGGACAAGGTGAACACCAGAGAGAAGCTCCTGAAGGCAGTCTAGTCCAAGAGAGCCGTAAACTGCCCTGAGTAACTCCATTTCATTGTCTGAGTCAGTAACATCCCAGGGCACTTAAGGACTTGCAGCTCAAATTGCAGGACAACGGGTGGTGGCCCTGAAAACCCCATAGAGAAGGGAAGAGATACGTGCTGCAGCCTAGAGATGGGCAAACATGGCCCCACTTTGACAGATGGGAAAAGGTAAACTCCACAAACTTTAGATCAATACGTTTGATATTGATGGAGGGCAAGATTCTAGGACAGATGATTAAAAGGATGGTTGGTGAGCACTTACAAAAAGAAGCAACAGGCCGGGCGCGGTGGCTCAAGCCTGTAATCCCAGCACTTTGGGAGGCCGAGACGGGCGGATCACGAGGTCAGGAGATCGAGACCATCCTGGCTAACACGGTGAAACCCCGTCTCTACTAAAAAATACAAAAAACTAGCCGGGCGAGGTGGCGGGCGTCTGTAGTCCCAGCTACTCGGGAGGCTGAGGCAGGAGAATGGTGTGAACCCGGGAGGCAGAGCTTGCAGTGAGCTGAGATCCGGCCACTGCACTCCAGCCTGGGTGACAGAGCGAGACTCCGTCTCAAAAAAAAAAAAAAAAAAAAAACAACAGTCGGGTGCGGTGGCTCACGCCTGTAATCCCAGCACTTTGGGAGGCCGAGGAGGGCGGATCACGAGGTCAGGAGATCGAGACCATCCTGGCTAACATAGTGAAAACCCGTCTCTACTAAAAATACAAAAAATTAGCCGGGCGTGGTGGCGGTGGGCGCCTGTAGTCCCAGCTACCCCGGAGGCTGAGGCAGGAGAATGGCATGACCCCGGGAGGTGGAGATTGCAGTGAGCCGAGATCGCGCCACTGCACTCCAGCCTGAGCGACTGAGCCAGACTCCATCTCAAAAAAAAAAAAAAAAGAGGCAACGATCACGCAGTCCCCACATGGATTCAGGAAAAACAAATCATGCCCCGCTGGGTTAATTTCCCTTGACAGAGTGACCGGAGAGGTAGAGGAGGGAAAAGTTATCACCCACAGCGTATCTGGAGTTCAACCAAACATTCTCTCAATGCTTTTGGGACAACATGTATACATGTGGGGTGGGTAAAGGTAAACCTAGGCGAATTCTTAACTGGTTGAATGACTACATACAAAATAGTTCTGTTTTAATGTCACTAGATCAAATTTACGAATTACACAAAGTTGGTAAAGTCCCTTATTTGAACTTCAAAATGTGGCAGTACAAATGTAAGATGTGAGAGATGTGGCTTAGAGGGGTTTTAGAGTGAATGAAAGCTTATGAGTTGAAAGTGTGGTTTGGTTGCTATAAAAAGTATTGTGACCTTGGGCCATATTACTAAGAGTACAACTTTCAGAACAAAGGAGGTGATCATCTTGTGCTACTCTGCACTGATCAGACCACATCTGACGCCCAGTGTTCAGTTATGAGCACCAGACTTCAAGGGAGATGTTAACAAAAGTATATCCAGAGAAGAGTGAGAGGACTGAAGAATCCCAGGAGAAATTTGTCTACTGTCAGTGAATAATTACTGGCCTCACAGTAGATTTGTTCTGTGTGACTTCAGGGCTCCAAGATCTAATGGATGGAAATTATAGGAAAACAGATTTGGGTTCAACATAAGGAAGAGGCTCCTTTTCCTTCCTTTTTTATAATGAAAAATTATAATAAAAGTTTCAGCTCCTGATTCCAGCCTCTTGAAGTCCTTTAAAATGTATTACCAACAGTTTCAGAAACAGAAGAAAAATGTCCTAATCCCAACATCTAAACGTAAGCATTTTGCTGTGTTTGGGAAGAACTTTCTAGTATTAGTAGTACTCTCTGCAATTAAAATGGACTGCCCCTAAAAGTAGGCAGCTCTCCATCACCAGAAATATTTAAGCAGGGACTCCATGTTGGTGATGCAAAGACGATTAAAGCATCTGATAAAGGACTGAACCAGATGACCTTTAGGGTTACTGAGATTCTATCGTACATGAGCTGGAAGGTCTCATGGTAGAATATTCAAGAAAATATTTCTAGTGCCTACGTGCAAGGTGAGCTGGAGGAGGAAAGCCTGGAAGCAAAGATAATAACTAGTTCAGAGGTACCTACTCTGAGGGCTACAACTATTTTCGCCTCCAACCACCCCCCGCCCCGACTTGAATTTCCAAATTATAGTGTCAGAAGTAGCTTTAGGCTAGGTGCGGTGGCTCATACCTATAATCTCAGCACTTTGGAAGGCCGAGGTGGGAGGATCTCAAGCCCAGGTGTTTGAGACCCGCATGGGCAACATAGGAACACTCTGTTTCTAAAAAACAAAAAAATTAACCAGGCGTGATGATACATGCCTGTGGTCCCAACTACTCAGAAGGCTGGGGTGGGAGAATCACTTGAACCCAGGAGGTCGGGGCTACAGTGAGCTGTGATCGAGCACTGCACTCCAGCCTGGGTGACATAGAGAGACCTTGACTCAAAAAAAAAAAAAAAAAGAAAAAGAAGCAGCAGCCTTACTGGTTACCTAGTTCCCCTTCCTTATGATCTGGTGCTTTATTCCCTTCTGCAATCTCTTTGCCAAGTAGTTATTTTGCCTCTGCTTAAATATTAAATACTTCCATTGATAGGAAATTCTTGTCCTCCCCAAAAAGACTAGTGCATATTATAGCATCTTTTTTTGTTTGTTTGTTTGTTTGTTTTGTTGAGACAGAGTCTCGCTTTGTCGCCCAGACTGGAGTGCAGTGGCCGGATCTCAGCTCACTGCAAGCTCCGCCTCCCGGGTTCATGCCATTCTCCTGCCTCAGCCTCCCGAGTAGCTGGGACTACAGACGCCCGCCATCTCGCCCGGCTAGGTTTTTGTATTTTTTAGTAGAGACGGGGTTTCACCATTTTAGCCAGGATGGTCTCGATCTCCTGACCTTGTGATCCGCCCGTCTCGGCCTCCCAAAGTGCTGGGATTACAGGCTTGAGCCACCGCGCCCAGCCATATTATAGCATCTTAAACCATTATGAAGTTCTACCTTATGTTGATTCAAAATCAGCTTTCCCACAGCACCCACCCATTGCTCCTGATTGCACACTGTTACAAAGCAAAACAAGGTGAATCCCCCTTCTATATGAGGACTCTTCCAACACTTGTATTGTTTTCTCTTTTTAATTTTTTTATTTATTTTAATTATTATCATTATTTTTAGATGGAGTCTTGCTCTGTCATCCAGGCTGGACTGCAGTGGTGTGATCTCGGCTCACTGCAAGTTCCGCCTCCCAGGTTCAGGCAATTCTCCTGCCTCAGCCTCCCGAGTAGCTGGGACTATAGGCACACACCAGCTAATGTTTGTATTTTCAGTAGAGACGGGGTTTTGCCATGTCGGCCACGATGGTCTCGATCTCTTGACCTTGTGATCCACCCACCTCAGCCTTCCAAAGTGCTGGGATTACAGGCGTGTGCCACCAAACCCAGCCAAATTTTTTTTTTAATATTTTTATAGAGAAGGGGTCTATGTTGCCCAGGCTGGTCTCCAACTCCTGGGCTCTTGTGATCCTCCCACCTCGGCCTCCTAAAGTGCTGGAACTACAGGCGTGAACCACCTTGACCTATCCCAGTATTTCAAACCTGTATTTGAAAACTGGATCCTGAACCACCATCATCACCCTGTTGATCCCTACTCCAGGTTAAATAGCTCCAGTCATTCATACACAGTGATTTTCAAGTCTTCCCACACTTCTGGTCTCTTGCTTTTGTACATGCTCCAGGTTGCTAACATCCCTGTTCATATATGGTAATCCAAGGCTAAAGACAATCATCCACTGTGGTCTAATGAGCAGACAGGAAAGCAGAACTGTAATCTCTCCCATTCCAGACCCTAACATATTAGCATTTGGGGCAGCTAGTGTCAAAAATAATGAGGTTACAATTACTCCAAACACTTAAAACCTTTTCACACATGTCTCTCTTACCTTGCACTCAAGCATTTGGTTTTAAAAACTTGATTATGAAACTTTACATTTCATCTTCCTCGTTCATTATGGACTCTTGGGATTCTTCCTGAAGCCAGCTTCATGTCATTTGCAAATTTGATCAGTGTGCCATCAATGTCCTCATCCAAGTCATTAATTAAATTATTGGCTAGGCAAAGGACCTCCCTCCAGGCTGACAAAGATCCATTAGTCACCAGCTGTGAATACACCCAACTGTCCTGTCTTCACCCCACATTTTTCCTTCTTATCTACAAGGACATCTCACGCCAGGGCATTCTTCAACAAAACAAGATTGCATTTTGAAATTCTTTTTGGAAACAGGGAGTGGGGAGGAGAAGGGAGTGGGAACGAAAGGCGTTTGACCTTTAGATCTTCTCCTCCCTTCTCCCCAGCCCCCAGGATGAGCCCTGTGGCTTCAGTCTCCAAGAAGGAATTTTCCAACCAACAGCTCAGATGTAGAAAGTTGAAATAACTGGACTTAGGGTCAGGAAACATGCATTCAGATCCATCTCTGCCTCTTCCTAGCTGGATGACCTTGGTTGAAGTGTTTAACGTCTCTGAGTCTGTTTGCTCATCTATAAAATAGGGACAGGCCGATTACACCTACCTCACAGGGTTGTTGTGAGGATTAAATGAGATGTATGTGAATGTGCTTCGGAAACTGTAAGCGTTATACAAATGTAAGATATTATTATTATGACTGAATGCCTACTGTGTTCCTCAGTATAGGCTATAAAAAGATGAATACGACATAGTCTTTGCCCTCAGGGAGCTCACAGTTCTGTAGGGGACATATGTTCACAAATAGCCATGGTATAAAGTATAACAGGGCAAATGACCCAAGTTGTTACAGTAATTCAGAAGAGGGAGCAGGCCCTTCAGACTGGGGGGAACCAAAAGAGAGGCTTCAAAGAGTTTGATCTGTACCCTGACAAATGGGATGGATCTGACACATGGACACGGCTGAGAGAGGACAGCATTCCAGGTGGAGGAGTCTAGGAATGGGTATTTATGGAACGCGTCTGTGGTGCTGGAAGCAGGCCTGTTTGATTGTAAGAAGTAATGAGGCTGGTCAGCCACATCACAACTTTTTTAGACGCGGTCATTTTCAGCATGCCCAGGGTAGAGCATTCAGTCCTTCAGAATGAGGACTAGAATTTAAGCAGAGCCTCTGAGGTCTCATGTCCACTGTTCAACTGACCTCCTTGGAGAAAAACAACTCTTCTGGAGGGTGGAGGCATCCACAAAGGTTCTAGGAAAATCACCCTTTTCCTCTTCTGAAGCTGAAAAATAGGTCTCTGGGAAGAGCAGGGACTAAGGCCATATTTAAATCCTAAAAATTGGCCGGGTGCGGTGGCTCACGCCTGTTATCCCAGCACTTTGGGAGGTCAAGGCGGGCGGATCACTTGAGGTCAGGAGTTCCAGACCAGCCTGGCCAACATGGTGAAACCCCATCTCTACTAAAAATTAGTTGGGCGTGGTGGTGGGCACCTGTAATCCTAGCTACTCGGGAGGCTGAGGCAGGAGAATCGCTTGAACCCAGGAGGCAGAGGTTGCAGTGAGCCAAGATCACGCCATTGCACTCCGGCCTGGGCCACAAGAGTGAAACTCCGTCTCAAAAAAATAATAATAATAAATTCTAAAAATCTTCAGCTGGAAGTGGCTCTGGCTTAAGAATTCAAGAGTTTTAATTGAAGGAGGGTCATCCACCATATCTGAAAGGCTTCACACTCTTCAATTTCATGTGGGGAGTGGGGAGGGAGAGGAAAATAGTTCAAGGGCTCTCAAGGTCCATTTCCTGATGGTTTCTTTGGAGCTATGGTTATGATTTGGTGCCACCTGGTGTCCAAGACAGAATATAGCGCCCTCGTGTAGAAGCTGCCTTCCCCCTCCTTCCTAAATCAAGAGCACTGAACTGCTTCCCAGCATCTAGGGATGGCGCTAGCTTCCTTCCAGCAGGATAGAGCCAGTCATTCAGAGGCATTCTGGGGTCTGTGTAAATGGAAAAGAAGAGGAGGAAAGGGAAAGTCCTGCACCAGGCCTCATAGCCATCCTTTCCTATGTTACCAAAGTTTCTATTTTTCCCCAGAGCACCCCTGGGGTAAATAGAGTATCTTCCCCCAGAGTACTTTCCCCAGAATACTACAGGACTGGGTTTGCCATGTCCCCCTCTCTCCACCCACACACATTCTCTTATGATGGCTTGAGTATCCACAAAAGATTATTACAATACCTCTCTCTCAGACGTGACCAAGAGAAATTGTCATGATTGTCTAGGGTGGCCAAGGGAGGAACAGTAAATGAGTCTTGTTCCCCACTCAGCTCAAGTTTAAGTGCTGTTTCTTCCTGAGTGGGCTATACTATTCCAGAATGACTGAGCTAGAATAGCTCCTCCGTAAGAAACCTGTTTATTGAAACTACACTTAGAAATCCTACAGCCCCTCTTAAAGGTTAGGGGAGGGAGAAACGGTGCCTCTGATAATAGAACAGATGGTGGCCCCATTTTCCCTCAAGCCCCTTTCCTAAATAGATTCAAAAGGATCAATAAAACTGACACTGCGGCTGGGTGTGGTGGCTCACGCCTGTAATTCCAGCACTTTGGGAGGCCGAGGTGGGCAGATTGCTTGTCAGGAATTTTCAAGACCAGCCTGGCCAACGTGGTGAAAACCCATCTCTACAAAAAATACAAAAAATTAGCCAGGCATGGTGGCAGGTGCCTGTAATCCCAGCTACTCTGGAGGGTAAGGCAGGAGAATCACTTGAACCTGGAAGGCGGAGGTTGCAGTGAACTGAGACCGCGCCACTGCACTCCAGCCTGGGTGACAGCATGAGACTGTGTCTCAACAACAACAACAATAAACAAACAAACAAACAAAAAACAG
This sequence comes from Papio anubis, assembly GCF_008728515.1. Classification (NCBI taxonomy): domain Eukaryota; kingdom Metazoa; phylum Chordata; class Mammalia; order Primates; family Cercopithecidae; genus Papio; species Papio anubis. The sequence continues at coordinate 80,484,355 of NC_044996.1, read as the reverse complement.
GAAAAAACTGGAGTGGTCTGATGATGTCTTATAAAGGAGTATTAGTAGAGCATAGTTTGAGGGGATGGCTTGAACTGGGATGGCCAGAGCTGAGCAAGGACAAGACTGAGCTAATGAAAAGGTTAATCCTTCTGCCACTACTTCCATTCCTAGGTACCCTTAAAGTCTGAGTTTCTGTTGTGTCCACCTCAGGCTCTTCTTGGTGCTGAAGAATCCTGGACCAGCTCTCAGTTTGGATTGTCAATTGCAGGTGAGGGGCATGAAAATGGCAGAAGTGCAAAAGAAAGAAACCATCAGCTAGATTAGCATGCTTCAATTCATGGATCACTACTTTTATTTGCCTCAATTCTTCCCTGGTCCCTACATTACAGGGCTGCCAGAGTGCATGCCCTCTAACTGTACTGGCTAAGAAGTAAACAAATTCCTTTTTATCTTTTAGTTAAGACAAGGCTGCAATTTTTGAAAAGTAACATTTGCTAGGACACTAATGGATAAGAAAGTAACCAAAAAAGGTAACAAGAGAACACACAAACAAATGGGCTTACAATGTTCACATTTCTTATCCTGTATCAACTAAAGTTTAACCATAGTTGGCCGGGCCTGATGGCTCACACCTGTAATCCCAGCACTTAGGGAGGCCGAGGTGGGCAGATCACCTGGTCAGGAGTTTGAGACCAGCCTGACCAACATGGTGAAACCCTGTCTCTACTAAATAAAAATAAATTAACCCCATCTCTACTAAAATACAAAAATTAGCTGGGCATGGTGGCACACTCCTGTAATCCCAGCTACTCGGGAGGCTGAGGCTGGAGAATAGCTTGAACCCGGGAGGTGGAGGTTGCACTAAGCTGAGCCACTGCACTCCAGCCTGGATGACAGAGCAAAATTCCATCTCAAATAAATAAATAAATAAATAAAGCTTAACCATAGAGGAGGCCGGGTGCAGTGGTTCACGCCTGTAATCCCAGCACTTTGGGAAGCTGAGGCAGGTGGATCACCTGAGGTCAGGAGTTCGAGACCAGCTGGGCCAATATGGTGAAACCCTGTCTCCGCTAAAAATACAAAAAATTAGACAGGCGTGGTAGCAGGCACCTGTAATCTCAGCTACTTGGAAGACTGAGGCAGGAGAATTGCTTGAACCCTGGAGGCGTAGGTTGCAGGGAGCCGAGAGATGGAGTCTGGGCAACAAGAGTAAAACTCCGTTTCAAAAAAAAAAAAAAAAAAAAATCATAGAGGAAGTTATCTGGTTCAATGTATAGGGCACCTTAGCAAATCCTTTTTTGCCAGGGCAACCTTTCCCAATTCATGATAAGTCAGAGGTTAGACAAAGCTGCCTAGACCCGAATCTGAAGGTTGGTGCAAAAGTAATTGCGGTTTTTGCAATTAACGTTAACGGCAAAAAACCGCAATTACTTTTGCACCAGCCTAACAGATCTACTGAGTTTCACAGTCCCTGGTGGAATCAGTTTCCCATAGTGCTCTGAGTGCAGAGACCCTAGTGGGTGCCTTCTATCCTGGCACGTGCTGCTTGCCGGTTCTACAGTCACCCTGGCCCTTGGGTTTCCCCCACCCTCCTCCCACCCTTTTCAGGCCTCTGGAAAGAGAAGACCCCCAGTGAAACTCTACCCCTTCACATAGTTTTGATGACTTAGGACATGTGTTCGGACAAATACAAATAAATGTGCTTACGATTCTAATTAGAAAAAGACACTTAGAATTGAGACTGCTTCTGAAAATCTGATCCTGTGCTGGCAGTTCCTGTTGATATCAGCTAGTATTTCGTTTTAGTCCCCTAAAGTGGCCATGTGACCTTGATGGCAAACGCCATCTTTCTGCGGAGCACGCCTGCGCTGCATCAGGCTGCTCTGACGGCTCTCTCGCGCTCCGCCTTTTCCGATTTCAAAAGCTTTAGACCGCCCACCAAGACCCTTTTTCCGGTCGGAGAGGCCGGGTAGGCTCTCAGTTCATTTGCGGAGCAAACGTGATTGACACAATCTGCGTCTAATGAATGTTCGTCTGCTTCCCAGCTCGGATTACTAGTTCCGCTCCCTTTCCCAGCTTCTTTTTGATGACTCATCCCTCAAATTCTTCACACGCTCGCCTGATTCCCGCCCCTCCCGTCCTCTCTCGCCTCGTTCCCACTTGACGCCCACCCCCCACCTCCGCCGCCTTGCTCTAGGGAAATGGATTTGGTGAATCCTATCGAGGATCGTTTTTTACGGTGTATTTTGAACATATAGAAGCAAAAAGCACAATTTCCGCACAGGAAAGAGGAGGTTCATTTCCTTATAAGGAGCTTAACCCCTCATTGTTCTTTGAGCTTTCTCCCTTCCGCAAGATCGGGGTGGGGGCAGGGGCGGGAGAAACGACAGCGGGGCTTTTGCCTCTCGGTTTCCAGTTCAATTCCAGACCCCCCGCAGCTCTGAGTCCCTAGCAAAGGTCAGCTGCCTTGCCCCAACCGCCGGCCCCACCGAGAGAGGAGTGTGGGGAAGTACAATCCAGGGTTGAAGGTTTACAAACATTTCTCCGGGTCTTGGGCATCTGCAGTGGGCACCTGCAGTGGGCACGTATGACAGTTTTGCCGGGGACTGCAAATGCAAAATTACAGCCCTAAAGAGGAAACAGACTTTCAGTCGTTACTAGGAGGAGGGGGAAAGGTAGGGGGAGTAAGAAAAGTAGGGAGCTGAGACTGAAATAACAAGCTGTTCTGGACCCAAACTCCTGAAATAGGTGAATGAATGGACTTCCACCTGCACAAGAAATCCTAGCTTTCCTGGATAGGGTCAAATGAAGCCAATAGAACATCCATAGTGGGAAGTTGGCAAGAGACTGGCTAAGTTTGCCCCCTTTGGGCTGCTGCTTGTAGTCTCATTTGCTTTTTGATGCTCACGCAACCATCACCACTTCTCTGCTGTGTCTCTTCATCCCACAGCTAAAGCATGTGATTGAAAACTTGCAGTTTGACCTAAGTTTAACACTGCCTTGTATAGAGCTTTGTGAATAATGGGTGCAGGATCAATTCCCCGGAGCCTGAGTATCATACCAAAGGCTAGAGACTCAGGGGCTTCCCAGTCTGCAAAGTGCTCTCAGACTCAGGCACATATTCTGAGAGAGCTTTTGCATTTTGGTATTGGATCTCCAGGAGAGGGGAGGAGTTTGCCGATTGGGAAAACAAAGAAGGTGCTAAGAAATAGGTGGCCACCTTATTTTTCGATTCCCTCCTAGGCAGCCCTGCTGCTCTCCCTTTGGAGGCCCCTTGGCTAAGTCTCATCCAAAGTTCATTTGCATTGTCCAGCTTGCCCCTCTGGCCTCAGAGAGGAATGTAGCCAATGAACAGGAAAGAGGAGGCATGCTTTCTGTCCCTGCTGGGGTGAAGAGTAAGTGGAGACACAAATCCTACCCCCTCCCCAGCTTCTGCTTCCAGCGCCTCTCCTTCATCTTCATCACAAAACGTTTCTAAGGCATTTCTCTGTCCAATACTCCGTCCACATTAGTTTACACGCAGTCGTTGCCTTGACAATCAGAGACAAGGGCTGAGTGACACTGAAAATGCAGAAAGCGGCCAGTCATGGTGGCTCATGCCTGTAATCCCAGCACTTTAGGAGGCCGAGGCAGGCGGATTACTTGAGGTCAGGAGTTCCAGACCAGCCTGGTCAACATGGCGAAACCCTGTCTCTACTAAATTACAAAAATTAGCTGGGCATGATGGTGCATACCTGTAATGCCAGCTACTCAGAAGGCTGAGGCAGGAGAATCGCTTGGACCTGGGAGGCGGAGGTTGCAGTGAGCCAAGATTGTGCCGCTGCACTCAGTGAGACCCTGTCTCAAAAAAATAAAATAAAAAAAGAAAGAAAATGCAGAAAGCACATATATGCAGGGTGGGGAGAAGTAGGTTCATGTGTAAAATATGTAATCCACAAATGTTCACACCAGCCACACATCTGAGATCAGTGCAATTTCACGGGGAAGGAATCAGGATAAATGCATGTAACAGATGAAAAGTGGGAGTGGGCAATTGTGAGAGTTTTTGATTTATCTAGGCAGATTGGGACCAGGAAAGCTATTGGCTCTCGACTGCACAGGATTCCTAGAGGACATGGGATTGCAGAAATATCTGAGCGACAGAACCAAATGGTGATAAGGTACTTGCCTCCTGAGGTGGGAGTGGGATTAGCAAATGGAATAGACTTTGATCAGGAAATGGAATAACCAGCGATTGTTATTTCTTTTCCTCCTCCCCTCTCAACACACATTTGTTGAGTGCCAATTCTGTCATAGATACTGGAAACATAAAAACAATAATGATAGAAAATAGTTCTTGGATATTTACTTGGGTGCCAGCTACTATATTAAGCATGTTATCTTCTTTAAATCTCACAGTGACGTTCTGATGTAGGTATCATTATCATGCCCATTTTGCAGATGAGCCAGCTGTGGTTCAAAGAGATGAAATGACTTACCCCAAGACCACACAACTGGTTGTAAGTGAAAGAAGTGGGATTTGAATCTAGGAAATTAAAGTCTAGAGCCTGTGCATTTAATCAGTATGCTCTACCTTATATTTTAGCAGGACAGTGATAGAAATTGGATTCCTTTGGTGACAGAGGATGCTAGAACAGGGAGGGTCAGGACTGTGAGAGCAGACAGATGGTCCAGGGTAAAGCAGATCCCAGAAGTAGAAGCAGAGCCTCAGCCAGCTATTTAGACAGGCAGGTAGAGCAAGCATCTGGGTAACCAGGATGCAGCAGAAGCCAGGAGGAAGCCCAGACAGGCAGGTGGTTGGCAGCCAGAGTGTCTGGCAGCCAGTGACAGAGGCCCTGCCATGGGGCCTGGGCTTCCAGGGAAGGATGCCAGGTGTCAAAAGGTCTGGCAAGAGCTAGACAAGCACTATCCCTGTGAAGATGAAGGTGCCAGACAGGGCACTAAGGTAGGATGCAGGAGCTGGGGGCACCAGAACAGGTGCTTCAGGTAGGGGCTTCTGTACAACAAAGCAGGAAACAGTCTTATGAGAGCAGGGACCAGCTTCACTCATTCACCCTTCAGTCTACTCTTTCAACAACATTTTTTGAGCTCTTGCCATGTTCCAAGTACTATGCTAGGCTCTGAAGTAACACACAGTCCGGCAGGGGAGCCAGACCTGTTTTACAGGTATCTCCAATACTGTGTGATAAGTTCTATATTAGAGGCACAGACAGTGTGGGGATGGGGGTGGGGAATACTAACTTAATCCTGACAGAGTTCTCAAATAATTGTTTTGGTTTTTTTTTTTTTTTTTTTTGGATGGAGTCTCGCTCTGTTGCCCAGGCTGGAGTGCAGTGGTGCAATCTCGGTTCACTGCAACCTTTGCCACCCAGGTTCAAGCGATTCTCCTTCCTCAGCCCCCTGAGTAGCTGGGATTACAGGCATGGGCCACCATGCCCAGCTAATTTTTGTATTTTTAGTAGAGACGGGGTTTCACCATGTTGTCCAGGCTGGTTTTGAACTCCTGGCCTCAAGTGATCCGCCCTCCTCAGCCTCCCAAAGTGCTGGGATTACAGCCATGAGCCACTGTGCCTGGCCCACAAAGAATATTAACTCTGAGCTGGGTCTTTAAAGAAGAGAAATTTTGGCCGAGCGCGGTGGCTCATGCCTGTAATTCCAGCACTTTGAGAGGCCAAGGCAGGTGGATCACGAGGTCAGGAGATTGAGACCATCCTGGCTAACACAGTGAAGCCCCGTCTCTACTACAAATACAAAAAAATTAGCCGGGCGTGGTGACGGGCGCCTGTAGTCCCAGCTATTTGGGAGGCTGAGGCAGCAGAATGGCGTGAACCCGAAGGAGCAATACGTAACTGAACGAAGTACAATGA